>NC_134828.1:119825644-119872264 GCF_004210375.1 Tachypleus tridentatus | reverse complement strand
AAGATTCTAGTCATATCATACCACATTTTAACATTAGATTCCAATCATATCATAACTGACCATTCAACGTGGTGATCCCAAGTCATATCGTACCTACATTTAACTTAGATTTTAGTCATATCATACTTCATTTAACGTAGATAGTAAATATATCATACTACATTCAACGTAGATTCTAGTCATATTATACTACACCTCAACGTAGATTCATAGTCATATCATAGTACATTCAACGTCGATTCTAGTCATATCATACTACATTTAACTTAGATTCTAGTCATATCATACTACATTCAACGTCAATACTAGTCATATCGTACTACATTCATCCTAGATTCTAATCATACCATACTACATTCAACGTAGATTCTAGTCATATTATACTACACTCAACGTAGATTCTAGTCATATCCTAGTACATTCAACGTCGATTCTAGTCATATCATACTACATTTCACTTAGATTCTAGTCATATCATACTACATTCAACGTAAATACTAGTCATATTATACTACATTCATCCTAGATTCTAATCATATCATACTACATTCAACGTAGATTCTAGTCACATCATACTACACTCAAAGTAGATTCTAGTCATATTATACTACACTCAACGTAGATTCTAGTCATATCATACTACATTCAACGTACATTCTCGTCACATCATACTACATTCAACGTAGATTCTAGTCATATCGTACTACATTCATCCTAGATTCTAATCATATCATACTACATTCAACGTAGATTCTAGTCATATCATACTACATTTAACTTAGATTCTAATCATATCAAACTACATTCAACGTAGATCCTAGTCATATCGTATTACATTTAACTTAGATTTTAGTCATATCATACTTCATTTAACGTAGATTATAGTCATATCATACTACATTCAACGTAGATTCTAGTCATATTATACTACACTCAACGTAGATTCTAGTCATATCATAGTACATTCAACGTCGATTCTAGTCATATCATACTACATTTAACTTAGATTCTAGTCATATCATACTACATTCAACGTAAATACTAGTCATATCGTACTACATTCATCCTAGATTCTAATCATACCATACTACATTCAACGTAGATTCTAGTCATATTATACTACACTCAACGTAGATTCTAGTCATATCATAGTACATTCAACGTCGATTCTAGTCATATCATACTACATTTCACTTAGATTCTAGTCATATCATACTACATTCAACGTAAATACTAGTCATATCATACTACATTCATCCTAGATTCTAATCATATCATACTACATTCAACGTAGATTCTAGTCATATCATACTACATTTAACTTAGATTCTAGTCATATCAAACTACATTCAACGTCGATTCTAGTCAT
Organism: Tachypleus tridentatus; assembly: GCF_004210375.1. Classification (NCBI taxonomy): domain Eukaryota; kingdom Metazoa; phylum Arthropoda; class Merostomata; order Xiphosura; family Limulidae; genus Tachypleus; species Tachypleus tridentatus. Next base: position 119,870,895 of record NC_134828.1, on the reverse strand, counting down.
ATCATACTACATTTAACTTAGATTCTAGTCATATCATACTACATTCAACGTAAATACTAGTCATATCGTACTACATTCAACGTAGATTCTAGTCATATCATACTACATTCAACGTAGATTCTAGACATATCATACTACATTCAACGTAGATTCTAGTCACATCATACTACACTCAAAGCAGATTCTAGTCATATTATACTACATTCAACGTCGATTCTAGTCATATCGTACTACATTCATCCTAGATTCTAATCATATCATACTACATTCAACGTAGATTCTAGTCATATCATACTTCATTCAACGTAAATACTAGTCATATCGTACTACATTCAACGTAGATTCTAGTCATATCATACTACATTCAACGTAGATTCTAGTCATATCGTACTACATTTAACTTAGATTCTAGTCATATCATACTACATTCAACGTAAATACTAGTCATATCATACTACATTCAACGTAGATTCTAGTCATATCATACTACATTCAACGTAGATTCTAGACATATCATACTACATTCAACGTAGATTCTAGTCACCATCATACTACATTCAACGTAGATTCTAGTCATATTATACTACACTCAACGTAGATTCTAGTCATATCATACTACATTCAACGTCGATTCTAGTCGTATCATACTACATTCAACGTAGATTCTAGTCATATCATACTACATTCAACGTAGATTCTAGTTATATCATACTACATTCAACGTAGATTCTAGTCGTATCATACTACATTTAACGTAGATTCTATTCATATCATACTACATTCAACGTAGATTCTAGTCATATCATACTACATTCAACGTAGATTCTAGTCATATCATACTACATTCAACGTAGATTCTAGTCATGTCGTACTACATTCAACGTAGATTCTAGTCATATCATACTACATTTAACGTAGATTCTATTCATATCATACTACATTCAACGTAGATTCTAGTCATATCATACTACATTTAACGTAAATACTAGTCATATCATACTACATTCAACGTAGATTCTAGTCATATCATAGTACATTCAACGTAGATTCTAGTCATATCACACTACATTTAACTTAGATTCTAGTCATATCATACTACATTTAACTTAGGTTCTAGTCATATCACACTACAATTAACTTAGATTCTAGTCATATCGTACTACATTCATCCTAGATTCTAGTCATATCGTACTACATTCATCCTAGATTCTAGTCATATCATACTACATTCAACGTAGATTCAACTCATATCATACTATATTCTATTTAGATTCTTGTCACATCTCTATAGTGATTTGAAGGATGGCCATCTGAGATGTTTTATAATATGGTACAGAATACGTTGTTGATCTTTTGTTTAAATTTGTACTAAATTATTGATTTCTTGGTATCCATAGCGTATCTGAGAATAACCTTTCTTACATTTTGCTAGGAACTAAGGAGACAATTATTATAATTAATAAACCTATCGTAGTTTTCAAATACAAACAAGAGAAAGGCTGGTTAGCTTAACAGAACGAATGAAGTAATTATTTTAGGTATTTAATATTTTGACGATAATAGAAAATGTATATTTTGTTTGTAACGTGTGCAAACACTAATTGGAAGCCCTCTTTACAATGGAAATTCTACTTCCGACGTTTCTAATGTTTCTATATCTTATGTATACTGTGTTTAATTTCTACTAATTTGTCACGGTTTCAAAATCTCATCTCCTCGATAGTTCAAGAAGGCTATAAGTCTTCTCAATATAAATAGAAGACCGTTTCCTAACTTGTCTGTAATGAACATGTTTTACTGTGAACGTGGCAGGAATTCTCTTTACAATTTAATAAACAGATGAAAACCATACTTAGAGTCTACGCATCCCAGATAACTAGAGAATTGCATTTTTATTCCTTTTAGTGTAATTAATACGTCAACCCTGACGGCACTTTAATTACAGTTTAAACCGTCGTGTCTGTCATCTTGTTAAGATTATTTCCTTACACATTATTTATTCTAGCAAGCAAACGAGAACTTTAAAATACGTCTAGGTGGCGTTCGCAGCACTGTCATTAATCATGTTAATTATTTCAGTGAAAGATTGATTTTATGACGTGTATTAGATATTCGAACGCCAGTCTTGTGTGAAGCCCAGAACGTAAGGAATAATAAATATATATATATATATATATATAAAACGAGAAACGTTTTATTTACTTTAACTTAGTGTACTGTTTCATGTTTTAAAAGAAGTTAAACTGCGTTTACACGTTGTTATAAAATTTAGTAAAAACAAATTTCAAAGTTGAGTTTAATAACATGGACAAAATTTAATAAAAGTTTAAAACATTAAGTACACAGAGTTAGACTTTGTTTCTCTTCGAAGTGACATGTTACAAAGTTTAATTCGTGCATTAGCCTTACATTAAAATTAATTCTTTAATATATCTCTCAAATTTCTCCAACTGTTGAGTTTAACAACATAAAGGTGGCAAATTACTCGGTATTATTCCATAAATCATATTTCTTCAATTACTTTACGTAATTTAAACTAACGTTGAAAAAAACTGGTTGAAAGTTCTATCAATTATGTTTTCGCGTTTAGATTTCTTTAAGGGTAATTTAAATATATGTTGTTGTGTGTTTTCACCATGTCTAGTTGTACATAATTATCCATAAACCTGTCACTGGGTGGCGGAACTAAACGATTTGTCTGTTTTTTGAATTTCGCGCAAAGCTACACGAAGGCTATCTGCGCTAGCAGTCCCTAATTTAGCGGTGTAAGGCAGCTAGTCACCACCACCTATCGCCAACTCTTGGTCTACTCTTTTACCAGTGACTAGTGGGATTGACCGTCACGTTATAATGCCTCCACGGCTGAAAGGGCAAGCATGTTTAGTGCGATGGGGACTCGAACCAGCGACCCTCGAATTACGAGTCGAATGCTTTAACCCATCTGGCCATATCGAGTCCCCGGATCTAAACGAACTGTTTGGCTTGAAGTCGCAAAACTAAAAGTATATGAGGAAAGACAAATATATTAAAAAATGTGTAAGATGTGCTTGTGCTAAGATATCATTTATAAATGTGATTAGGTTTAAACACTACATTGTAAAATTAATCCATCCAATAATCTCATTAAACATATAGTTTTAAACCTTAATAAGTTTTCTCTAATCAATATTTCTCTCCATCTGTAATGATTCTTAAGTTTTTGACTAGCCATCCACTTCTTATCTTAGTTTTGTGTCCCCTTTCTCAGGTTCCCCGCTGGTATAGCGTAAGTCTACGGATTTACAACGCTAAAATCAGGGGTTCGATTCATCTCGGTGGACTCTGCAGATAGCCCGAAGCGACTTTGCTATAAGAAAACACACACACAACCCTTCCTCATAGTGGCTCAGCGGTGAGTCTGAAGTATCACATTAATAAAAAAATGGGTTTCAACACACGTGGTGGTCGCAACGCAGATAGCTAATATTTCTTAAAAACACACATAAACTTTGTTTTCGTTATCTTTATCAAATCACTTAAAAAGATTATATCTTATACAAGATCTCAACACACTAGATTAAGGTGGCCTTTATCATTATATTCATTTTAAATCTAGTATTACACATTAAATTAAGCTGGCCCTTATGGTTATCTTAAATTACAATCTAGTATTACACATTAGATTATGCTGGCCCTTATGGTTATCCTAAATTACGATCTAGTATTACACAATAAATTAAGCTGGCCCTTATGGTTATCTTAAGTTACAATCTAGTATTACACATTAGATTAAGCTGGCCCTTATGGTTATCTTAAATTACAATCTAGTATTACACATTAGATTAAGCTGGCCTTTATGGTTATCCTAAATTACAATGTAATATTACACAATAAATTAAGCTGGCCCTTATGGTTATCCTAAATTACAATGTAATATTACACAATAAATTAAGCTGGCCCTTATGGTTATCCTAAATTACAAACTAGTATTACACAATAAATTAAGCTGGCTCTCATGGTTATCCTAAATTACAATCTAATATTACATATTAGATTAAGCTGACCCTTATGGTTATCTTAAATTACAATCTAGTATTACACATTAGATTAAGCTGGCCCTTATGGTTGTCTTAAATTACAATCTAGTATTACACATTAGATTAAGCTGGCCTTCATGGTTATTCTAAATTACAATCTAATATTACACAATAAATTAAGCTGGCCCTTATGGTTATCTTAAGTTACAATCTAGTATTACACATTAGATTAAGCTGGCCCTTATGGTTATCTTAAATTACAATCTAGTATTACACATTAGATTAAGCTGGCCTTTATGGTTATCCTAAATTACAATGTAATATTACACAATAAATTAAGCTGGCCCTTATGGTTATCCTAAATTACAATGTAATATTACACAATAAATTAAGCTGGCCCTTATGGTTATCCTAAATTACAAACTAGTATTACACAATAAATTAAGCTGGCTCTCATGGTTATCCTAAATTACAATCTAATATTACATATTAGATTAAGCTGACCCTTATGGTTATCTTAAATTACAATCTAGTATTACACATTAGATTAAGCTGGCCCTTATGGTTGTCTTAAATTACAATCTAGTATTACACATTAGATTAAGCTGGCCTTCATGGTTATTCTAAATTACAATCTAATATTACACAATAAATTAAGCTGGCCCTCATGGTTATCCTAAATTACAATCTAGTATTACACAATAAATTAAGCTGACCCTTATGGTTATATTAAATTACAATCTAGTATTACACATTAGATTAAGCTGGCCCTTATGGTTGTCTTAGATTACAATCTAGTATTACACATTAGATTAAGCTGGCCTTTATGGTTGTCTTAAATTACAATCTAGTGTTACACGTTAGATTAAGCTGGCCCTTATGGTTATTTTAAATTACCATCTAGTCTTCACACTAGATTTATCACTATCCTGAAAACCTGTCATGGCCAGATGGCTAGGCGCTCGACTCTTAATTTGAGGGTCTAAGGTTCGAATCCCCATCATACCAAATATTTTCGCCCTTTCAGCCGTGGGGGCGTTATAAATGTGACGGTCAATTCAACTTTTTGTTGTTAAAAGAATAACCCAAGAGGTGGCGGTAGGTGGTGATGACTAGCTAGCACTTTCAGGCACTATATTGTGTGTTGTGTAATGTGTCTTTAGGGCAAGCAGTTCTTTAGACACTAGCTTGTGTGCTATGTAGTTCTCTTTGGGACAAGCACATTCTGTTATTACTGGACATGAAAGTTGCTGAAGTTTTTCTGGTTCCTTATGCTGCTTTCTTCTCCAACATATCACTTCTAAATAGTGTTCCCTGTTGTCAACACAAATCATGCGATTCTGAAGTTTCCCCTCCAGGATACCGCAGGCTGACAGTGACGTGGAAATCCTGGTTTAACCATGCTTCAGAAACTAGTCCCATCAGTAATGTATCGGTGAAAAAATCCTATAAACACCAGACCACCATACCTGAAGCTAATGTGATAATATAGTCTTATGAACGTTCAGAACAAATACACTTATAGATAAGATATCAGTGAAAATTAATCTTAGGCTTGCTGATTGAAGAATGAACTTTTCTGTAGTTTTATTTCGTTTTAGTTTCATTAGAGTGGTTAGAAAAAAAAACAGTAGCTAAACCTGCTCGAGAATAGCTCAGTATTTACCAACTAATAAAACTGTAATGAATCAGTTTAAGATGCTCAATGATTGCACCAAAGAGAGAAAGAAGCGTTGATGCAAAATGACGTAACTCACGACAAATACCTAAATAGAGTGCGCTTCGTGACTGTCCTTGATTAGGTCACAACCTTTAACTTATGCTAGTAATCCTCTTGTTGTCTTCAAACTATTTATATTTTTAAATCACTTCAAGATGTGTATGCATAATCTAGTGAACATACATCCTCGATGAGACAGTGGCAAGTGTACAGGCTTGTAACGCTAAAATCCAGGTTTCGAATCCCCTTTGTAGAGCTTTGCGCTACAAAATATCAATTTGCTGTTTGTTATCAAGCTCACATTCCACAATGGTTTTTTTAACACAATTTAGGCTTAACGCTAAACCAATTGCAGAAAAACAACATCACAAAATTCTATTTCGTTTGCAACAGTACTTAAAGTTACACAATCCACCTATCAAATGGCAGGGATGTCATTTTCAGGTAAGGTGAAAACTAGAAAAAATATATTTTAATGTGCTAACAAAATTTCTTTCTTTTTTGTGTTTAGAAACTGTAAGTGAAAAGTGTATTTAAATACAACGATTTTCACGAAATATCCTACTTACAGTTAACCTTCAAACGATGTCTCAACTAAAGTTGTTCTTAAAACTTAAACTTATTCTTTAGGAAAATATTTTCCACTTTCCTATTTCGATTCATCTAGATATAAACTGACACGGCCCGGCATGGCCAAGCGTGTTAACGCGTGCGACTCCTAATCCGAGGGTCGCGGGTTCGCATCCCCGTCGCGTCAAACATGCTCGCCCTTTTAGCCGTGGGGGCATTATAAATTGCGGTCAATCCCACTATTAGTTGGTAAAAGAGTAGCCCAAGAGTTGGCGGTGGGTGGTGATGACTAGATTCCTTCCCTCTACTCTTTTACCAACAAATAGTGGGATTGGCCGTCACATTATAACACCCCCACGGCTGGAAGGGCGAGCATGTTTGGCGCGACGGGGATGCGAAGCTGCAACCCTCAGATTACGAGTCGCACGCCTTAACACGCTTGACCATGCCGGGCCTAATTGTAAGTAAGTTGTATAATACGGTGAAGTATAATTTATCAATCTACTGTTCACTTACAGCTACCACAGGGTCCGCCATGGTCAGGCGGTTAAGGCACTCGACTCGTAGTTCGAGAGATCAGGTTCGAAAACACATCGCACCAAACATGCTCGCCCTTTCAGCCGTGGAGGCGTTATAATGTGATGGTCAATCCCAATATTTGTCGAATGAAAGAGTATCCCAGTAATTGGCCGGGAGTGGTGATGACTAGTTGCCTTCCCTCTAGTCTTAAACTCCTAAAATTAGGAACGGGTAGCGCAGATAACCCTAGTGTAGCTTTGCGCGAAATTGAAAAACAAAACAAACAGCTGCCACAGGAACCCTAATGTATTGTATTTACATTATTTTACACACATTATCCTTTAATTAAGCTGTAATAATTCGAGTTTAATATGTAACACACAACAATCTATTCGTTTAGCTTTAACCTCAACTGGAAATTTACAGCCTATACCATTTTAAAACTTGACACAAGAATGACGGAAACATTTATAAAATAGCATATTTTTTAAAGTTGTTTTTAAAGCAACTTAGTTTGTGAAAATTGACATATCAAGTAGATTAGCTGCATAAAAGCAATATTATACAAGTGTTGTTTCATTATCTAAGAACCTTAGACCAACTAGTTGAAGATATCTGTAGCATACAAGAATTAGCACTCTGTTCCGAATTATATACCCAAAGGTATTAATTAAGTACAAATTCTTAAACCCTACAAATTTGATTGGTTAAAAACTGTCCAATCACTTTTGCAGTCGATTATAACTAAAATTGGCTTCTTTGTTTTTTTTTTAATTTTCCACAAAGCTGTAGAAAGACTATGTAGTAGAAACAGACAACTGGAAGGTAAGTACTCAACACCACTCACTCTAAATTATCAGGCAGTAACAGATAACTGGAAGGTAAGTACTCAACACCACTCACTCTAAATTATCGGGCAGTAACAGACAACTGGAAGGTGAGTACTCAACACCACTCACTCTAAATTATCGGGCAGTAACAGACAACTGGAAGGTGAGTACTCAACACCACTCACTCTATATTATCGGGCAGTAACAGACAACTGGAAGGTGAGTACTCAACACCACTCACTCTATATTATCGGGCAGTAACAGACAACTGGAAGGTGAGTACTCAACACCACTCACTCTATATTATCGGGCAGTAACAGACAACTGGAAGGTGAGTACTCAACACCACTCACTCTATATTATCGGGCAGTAACAGACAACTGGAAGGTGAGTACTCAACACCACTCACTCTATATTATCGGGCAGTAACAGACAACTGGAAGGTGAGTACTCAATACCACTCACTCTAAATTATCGGGTTATTCTTTACCGTCATATTACAACATTCACACTGCTGAAAGGGCAAGCATATTCGGTTATTAAATTTCGACCTGATACTCGCAGTTTGTGAGTCAAGTGCCCAGGACAAGCCGGGCCTTAAACCAGATGATTGATGAAAGGGTAAAACTGCGGTCCCCCCAAAAAAATAAAATCCCATAGTATCCCCCTCAAATGCTTGCAAAAAGTAAAATTCGCGTTTTTAAGCCTTATTTTTTAATGAATTAAACATTTTGAAAAATTAAAGGGACTAATCAATGAATGTATTTCTCTTAGTTAATTTCAAATACTCATTTTGTCGATTTGATTGTAGCTTGAATTTCACGACGACGAATTTTATTTGAATATTTCTGAGATATTTCTGAAGTATCAAGAGAATATTTCTGTCTTTGTCAGTCAGAGGCTTTCTTCCCCTGTCTTTGTCAGTCACAGGCTTCCTTCTCCTGTCTTTGTCAGTCACAGGCTTGCTTCTCCTGTCTTTGTCAGTCACAGGCTTGCTTCTCCTGTCTTTGTCAGTCACAGGCTTCCTTCTCCTGTCTTTGTCAGTCACAGGCTTCCTTCTCCTGTCTTTGTCAGTCACAGGCTTGCTTCCCCTGTCTTTGTCAGTCACATGCTTGCTTCCCCTGTCTTTGTCAGTCACAGGCTTCCTTCCCCTGTCTTTGTCAGTCACAGGCTTGTTTCTCCTTAATCACAAGTTACACAACGAGCTATTTGTGCTTGTGTTGCCCACTACGGGTATCGAAACCTGGTTTTTAATGTTATAAGCCTTCAGACTTTTTGGTGCGATAACTGTTAAACTTACTTTATTAGGCAGCTAGTCGATACCAGTCAGGACCAGCTCTTGAATCAGTTGGCAGAGAATTAAATTAACGTTAAAAATCATCTTAAGTTATCAAGATATAACGACCTCGTAGCCGAAGATAGCTGACTTCACAATGGTGGTGTTCGAACCAGTATGGTAAAATAATAATACAGTGGATTGCTAGTGTGTTGTTGGATTGTTAGCATTGTTGTTATATTATTAGTGTTGTTGTTAGATTATTAGCGTTATTGTTGGATTGTTAGCGTGTCGTTGTTAGATGTTAGCGTGTTGTGCTGTTGGATTGTTAACGTGTTGTTACAGCTATTGACCTTACGACAAATCTCACATGCTGCCTGTGAGAACTTCAGGAAATGTGATTTTTTGTCACATCTTCATGAACTAGAGCCGAAATGTCATGTGGGTGTCACGTGGTTTGTGTTCAATCAGTCTAAATATTGATCATCTCGAGTAATCTCGTGATCAAAATGTGCCTGTCTCTCTCCTCATGTCCTGTCTTCTTATTTGGTTACAAAAGTTTACATAAGTTTATTGTATACAACACGTTTATTGCCTAATGTCAGTATTTGTGTATATGCACTATATGCCACGTGCTATCTTATTGTATGTCTTTTTAACTTCGTTCATAAATCAAATCCTAGAGTGCATGCTTTCAAACTCCCTAGACATGCGCACACCGAACGTTAATGCCTGTGGGGTAATATTATGAACACAGAGCCTTCTCGCTGTTGATAATTAATAAACCTGAGGAACTCCTTCAGGGTGGAATTGACCAGGACATGACAAACATCCACACTGTTCACATTCTTCAGTTTTCCATAGATATCAAACCATGGCATTAAAACTATCCATTGTACCACAAGACACAAGTTTCATTCTTGGAGACATAAAAGTGGAGTGAAATGTTCGCCATGATCTTCCTTTATCATTAGTGTAAAAATCATAAAACACGCGCCCTGACCACATCACGTGTGACATACTTTTTACTCTATACACACTAAAGAACCCGTCATTTTATGATTCTATCTGATATAAGCAGTTTTATATTGCTTGTTAGTTGACGTACTGTAGCTGTGCTAACATTTTTCGCGTGGCCTGGCAGTTCGGGCACGCGACTCATAATCTGAGAGTCGCGAGCTAGAATCGCCCTCACTGAACATGCTCGTCTTTTCAATCATGGGAGCTTTATAATATGACGGTCAATCTACTATTCGCTGTTAAACCGAGTAGCCCAAAGAGTTGGTGGTGAATGGTGTTAAGAAACTATCTTTCTTTGCTTAATTATGGAAGGATAGTGCAGACAATCGTCATGGGTTCGAATTATCAAATAGCAACTACTGGTGGGTTAAGCAGAGCACAGTCTGACATATTTTGTACTTCAGGGTCAGTATAGTTGTTATTACCTTCAGCACTGATTGCTCTAATGTGTTTACTAAATGTCAGATATACAGTTTTTCGATTGACACCAGTGAATGAACTCCAATAATAAATATGTTTTTAACAACCAGGCAAATTAACGGTCTTTGATAACAATGTACCTGTCTAAGACAAATCTTATAATGCATTGTTCGTAATAAATCTTTCAGTCAAAGTAATTTCACTATGATGACAGAACATTACAAGTGATGTTTTATAGATTTCAATCACACTGAGAGTGTAACAGTTACAAAGCTAACGATGGATGCAGGCCACATATATGTAGGTTTCAGTACGCAGCTTCTCTATAAATAAATCTACGCTCTGTATGTGACTCTCATGATAACAATCGATATTCGCTTCCCGTCAAAGTGTAGGCCATATATATGTCGCAGTCAAAAATGTATTGTCTACACACTAGTCATCTTCGATTTGTACACGACGTCTATCACAAAACAGTGTGTAACTTAATCTTTAATAACAAACAAACAAAAAGTCCAGAAACTGGTCCATCACGGATCCTGTTTGTGTGTAATTTCATCCCTAACGTTATCACTACCACTTCTTGATAGAATTTTTAACTGGTATTATTTTTCAACACACTCTACAATATTGATTTTGCACTAAAATAAACAATTTCATCTCGTCTTGCCAGAGAATATAAATACTCTTCTATGTCGCCATGTTTGTTAATAATATATTTGGTAACTGCTCATGTGTTATATGTGATTACAATTAAGGCAAAGAACAAACTCAAAGCTTTCACTTTCTTTTCCTTGTTTAAGTTTCAAAAACATCACATAATTTTTAAACACAATAACTAACAACTGCAACCTGCAGTATTTGTCCTCTGGAAAAAAGTAGGATCGGTATGGCCAAGCGTGTTAAGCCGTTGATTCGTAATCCGAGGCGGTTTCGAACCCCGGTCGCACCAAACATGCTCGCCCTTTCGGCGGTCGAGGCGTTATAAAGTTACGGTCAATCCCACGATTTGTTGGTAACGAAGTAGACCAAGAGTTGTCGGGGGGTGGTAATAACTAGCTGCCTTCCCTCTCGTCTTACACTGCTAAATTAGGGACGTCTAAAGCAGATAGCCCTCATGTAGCTTTGTGCGAAATTCAAAATTAAACAAAGAAAGTAGACAGAAGTTACAAGTTTATGATTAATGAAAGGTTATATTACAAGAAGAAAAGTTATTTCACTTATAAGTAAAATTACCAAAAAAATTGTGTCTCTTCATCAATGAACCTAACAAACATTCTTTCTAAGTTTGGAAAGGATCAATCAACAGAGGGCAAAGTAGTGTTAAAAAACACAAAAATTCCGACAAAAATTGTACAACCTGTAATACAAAACTGAAAATTTACATCTATCTCATCATAGAGCCAGTAACCTTCATATCAAATTTAGTGAAAATCCATTTACAACCTGCAAAGTTACAGGGATATACAACAGAGTGTATCGTTGTATTTTTATTGTTAAGTAGTAACATGAATATACAACAAAAACTATTTTTAAAGTTAAGTAGTTACATGAATATACAACAGAGTACCGTAATATTTATATAAAGAATTAGTTACAGGGATATACAACAGAGTATTGTTATATTTATATAGTGAAGTAGTTACACGGATATACAACAGAGACAACTGTTACAATTATATAATTAAGTAGTTACATGGATATACAAAAGAGAATACTGTTATATTTATATAGAGAAGTAGTTACATGGATATACATCAGAGATAAATGTTATATTTATATAATGAAGTAGTTACATGGATAAACAACAAAGAGTACTGTTATATTTATATAGTGAAGTAGTTACATGGATATACAACAGAGAGTATTATTATATTTTTATAGTTAAATAGTTACCTCAACATACAACAGAGAGAGCTGTTATATTTACGAAATGAAATAGTTACATGAATATACAACAGAGATAACTGTTATATTTATATAATGAAGTAGTTACATGAATATAAAACAGAGTACTGTTATTTTTATATAGTAAGTAGTTACATGGATATACAAAAGAGTCTATTATGGTATTTTTGTAGTTAAGAAGTTATATGAATATACAAAAGAGTACTGTTATATTTATATAGTGAAGTAGTTACATGGATATACAACAGAGAGTACCGTTTTATTTATATAGTGAAGTAGTTACATAGATATACAACAGAGAGTATTTTTATATTATTATAGTTAAATACTTACCTCAACATACAACAGAGAGAGCTGTTATATTTATGAAATGAAGTAGTTACATGGATATACAACAGAGAGTACCGTTTTATTTATATAGTGAAGTAGTTACATGGATATACAACAGACATAACTGTTATATTTATATAATGAAGTAGTTACATGAATATACAACAGAGATAACTGTTGTATTTATATGGTGAAGTAGTTATATGGATATACAACAGAGAGTACCATTGTATTTACAGAGTGAAGTAGTTAAATGGATATACAACAGAGAGTACTGTTATATTTATAGAGTGAAGTAGTTACATGGTTATACAACATAGAGTACTGTTGTTTTTATATAGTGAAGTAGTTACATGGATATACAACAGAGAGTATTGTTGTATTTTTTAGGTAAATAGTTACATTAATATACAACAGAGTACTGTTGTATTTATATAGTGAAACAGTTTCATGGATATACAACAGAGAGTACTGTTGTATTTACATAGTAAAGTAGTTACATGCATATACAACAGAGAGTATTGATGTATTTTTATAGTTAAATAGTTACATGAATATACAAGAGAGATAGCTGTTATATTTATATAATGAAGTAGTTACATAAATATACAACAAAGTACTTTTGTATTTATATAGTGAAGTATTTACATGGATATACAATAGAGAGTATTGTTGTATTTTTAAAGTTAACTAGTTACATGAATATACAACAGATATAACTGTAAAATGTATATAGTGAAGTAGTTACATGGATATACAACAGAGAGTACCATTGTATTTATAGAGTGAAGTAATTACATCGATATACAACAGAGTACTGTTATATTTATATAGTGAAGAAGTACAATGGATATACAACAGAGAGTACTGTTGTATTTATATAGTGAAGTAGTTATATGGATATACAACAGAGAGTACCATTGTATTTATAGAGTGAAGTAGTTAAATGGATATACAACAGAGAGTACCATTGTATTTATAGAGTGAAGTAGCTAAATGGATATACAACAGAGAGTACCATTGTATTTATAGAGTGAAGTAGTTACATGGTTATACAACATAGAGTATTGTTGTTTTTATATAGTGAAGTAGTTACATGGATATACAAAAGAGAGAGTATTGTTCTATTTTTTAGGTAAATAGTTTCATTAATATACAACAGAGTACAATTGTATTTATATAGTAAAGTAGTAACATGCATATACAACAAAGAGTATTGATGTATTTTTATAGTTAAATAGTTACATGAATATACAAGAAAGATAACTGTTATATTTATATAATGAAGTAGTTACATAAATATACAACAAAGTACTTTTGTATTTATATAGTGAAGTAGTTACATGGATATACAACAGAGAGTATTGTTGTATTTTTATAGTCAAGTAGTTATATGAATATACAACAGAGTACTGACATATTTTCATAGTGAAGTAGTTACATGGATATACAACAGAGTACTCTTATATTTATTTAGTGCAGTAGTTACATGGATATACAACAGAGAGTATTGTTTTATTTATATAGTGAAATAGTTACTTGGATATACAACAGAGTGTATTGTTGTATTTTTATAGTGAAGTAGATACATGGGTATACAACAGAGAGTACTGTTGTATTTATATAGTGAAGTAGTTACATGGATATACAAAAGAGTGTATTGTTGTATTTTTATAGTTAAGTAGTTAAATGAATATACAACAGAGATAACTGTAAAATTTATATTGTGAAGTAGTTATATGGATATACAACAGAGAGTAATGATGTATTTATAGAGTAAAAAAGTTACATGAATATACAACAGAGTACAGTTATATTTATATGATGAAGTAGTTACATGAATATACAACAGAGTACTGTTATATTTATATAGTGAAGTAGTTACATGGATATACAACAGAGTACTGTTAAATTTATGTAAAGAAATAGTTACATGGATAAACAACAGAGATATCTATTATATTTATATAATGAAGTAGATACCTGAATATACAACAGAGTATGGTTATATTTATATAGTGAAGTAGATACATGAATTTACAACAGAGAGTCCTGTTATATTTGTTTTGTGCAGTATTTACATGGATATACAACAGAAAGTATTGTTGAATTTTCATAGTTAAGTAGTTACATGGATATAAAACAGAGAGTATTGTTGAATTTTTATAGTTAAGTAGTTACATGGATATACAACAGATACTGTTATATTTACATAGTGAAGTAGTTACATGGATATACAACAGAGATAACTGTAAAATTTATATAGTGAAGTAGTTACATGGATATACAACAGAGAGTACCATTGTTTTAAAAGAGTGAAGTAGTTACATGGATATAAAACAGAGAGTACTGTTATATTTATATAGTAAAGTAGTTACATGAATATACAACAGAGTACTGTTATATTTATATAGTGAAGTAGTTACATGGATATACAACAGAGAGTATTGTTGTACATTTATAGTTAAGTAGTTACATGAATATACAACAGAGATAACTGTTATATTTAAATAATGAAGTAGTTGTGTGGATATACAACAGACATAACAGTTATATTTATATAATGAAGTAGTTACATAAATAAAGAAGAGAGATAATTGTTATATTTATATAAAAAAGTAGTTACATAAATATACAACAGAGTACTTTTCTATTTATATAGTGAAGTAGTTACATGGATATACAACAGAGAGTATTGTTGTATTTATTTAGTAAAGTAGTTACATGAATTAACAACAAAGTGTATTGTTGTATTTTTATAGTTAAGTAGTTACATGAATATACAAAAGAGAGTATTGTTGAATTTTTAAAGTAAAGTAGTTACATGAATATACAAAAGAGTACTATTATATTAATATAATGAAGTAGTTACATGGATATTCAAAAGAGATAACTGTTACATTTATATAATGAAGTAGTTACATGGATATACAACAGAGAGTACTGTTGTATTTATGTAGTAAAGTAGTTACATGGATATACAAAAGATATAACTGTTATATTTATATAGTGAAATAGTTACATGGATATACAACAGAGTGTATTGTTGTATTTTTATAGTAGAGTAGTTACATGGATATACAACAGGGAGTACTGTTGTATTTATATAGTGAAGTAGTTACATGGATATACAACAGAGAGTATTGTTGTATTTTTATAGTTAAGTAGTTACATGGATATACAAAAGAGTGTACAGTTACAATTATACAGTTAAATAGTTACGTGAATATCAACAGAGATAACTGTAATATTTATATAGTGAAGTAGTTACATGGATATTTAACAGAGATTATTGTTTTATTTTTATAGTTAAGTAGTTACATGAATATACAATAGAGTACTTTTGTATTTATATACTGAAGTAGTTACATGGATGTACAACAGAGAGTATTGTTGTATTTTTATAGTTAAATAGTTATATCAATATACAACAGAGAACTGTCATAGTTACATAGTGAAGTAGTTATATGGATATACAACAGAGAGTATTGTTGTATTTATATAGTAAAGTGGATACATGGGTATACAACAGAGTACTGTTATATTTATTTAGTGAAGTAGTTACATGGATATACAACAGAGAGTACTGTTGTATTTATGTAGTAAAGTAGTTACATGAATATACAACAAAGAGTATTGTTTTATTTATATAGTCAAATAGTTGCATAGATATACAACAGAAAGTACTGTTGTATTTATATAGTGAAGTAGTTATATGGATATACAACAGAGGGTATTGTTGTATTTTTTAGTTAAGTAGTTATATCAATATACAACAGAGAATTCTCATATTCACATAGTGAAGTAGTTATATGGATATAGAACAGAGAGTATTGTTGTATTTATATAGTAAAGTGGTCACATGGATATACAACAGAGTACTGTTATATTTATTTAGTGAAGTAGTTACATGGATATACAAAATAGATGACTGTTATATTTATATAGTGAAAAAGTTACATGGATATACAACAGAGTGCATTGTTGTATTTTTATAGTGAAGTTGTTACATGGATATACAACAGGGAGTACTGTTGTATTTATATAGTGAAGTAGGTACATGGATATACAACAGAGAGTATTGTTGTATTTTTATATTTAAGTAGTTACGTGGATATACAAAAGAGTGTACAGTTACAATTATACTGTTAAGTAGTTACATGAATATCAACAGAGATAACTGTAATATTTATATAGTGAAGTAGTTACATAGATATACAACAGAGATTATTATTTTATTTTTATACTTAAGTAGTTACATGAATATACAACATAGAACTGTTATATTTATATAGTGAAGTACTTACATGAATATAAACACAGAAACTGTTGTGTTTATATAGTGAAGTAGTTACATGGATATACAACAGAGAGTATTGTTGTATATTTATAGTTAAGTAGTTACATGAATATACAACAGAGTACTGTTATATTTATGTAAAGAAATAGTTACATGGATAAACAACAGAGATATATATTATATTTATATAATGAAGTAAATACCTGAATAAATAACAGAGTACGGTTATATTTATATAGTGAAGTAGATACATGGATTTACAACAGAGAGTACTGTTATATTTATATAGTGAAGTAGTTACATGAATATACAACAGAGAGTATTGTTGAATTTTTATAGTTAGGTAGTTACATGGATATACAATATTTTTATAGTTAAGTAGTTACATGAATATACAACAGAGTCCTGTTATATTTGTTTTGTGCAGTATTTTCTTGGATATACAACAGAAAGTATTGTTGAATTTTCATAGTTAAGTAGTTACATGGATATAGAACAGAGAGTATTGTTGAATTTTTATAGTTAAATAGTTACATGGATATACAACAGATACTGTTATATTTACATAGTGAAGTAGTTACATGGATATACAACAGAGATAACTGTAAAATTTATATAGTGAAGTAGTTACATGGATATACAACAGAGAGTATTGTTTTATTTATATAGTGAAGTAGTTACATGGATATACAACAGTGTTTATTGTTGTATTTTTATAGTAAAGTAGTTACATGAATATACAACAGAGAGTATTGTTGAATTTTTAAAGTAAAGTAGTTACATGAATATACAAAGGAGATAACTGTTATATTTATATAATGAAGTGGTTACATGGATATACATAAGAGTACTGTTATATTTATTTAGTGAAGTAGTTACATGGATATACAAAAGAGAGTACTGTTGTATTTATGTAGTAAAGTAGTTACATGAATATACAACAGAGAGTATTGATTTATTTATATAGTGATGAAGTTACATGGATATACAACAGAAAGTACTGTTGTATTTATATAGTGAAGTAGTTACATGGATATACAACAGAGTGTATTGTTGTATTTTTATAGTTAAGTAGTTACATGAATATACAACAGAGAGTGTTGTTAAATTTTTATAGTTAAGTAGTTATATGGATATACAACAGAGAGTACTGTTATATTTGTATAGTGAAGTAGTTACATGGATATACAACAGATATAACTGTTATATTTATTTAGTGAAGTAGTTACTTGGATATACAACAAAGAGTACTGTTGTATTTATATTGTGAAATAATTACATGGATATACAACAGAGTGTATTGTTGTATTTTTATACTGAAGTGGTTACATGGATATACAATAAGGAGAACTGTTGTATTTATATAGTGAAGTAGTTACATGGATATACACCAGAGAATATTGTTGTATTTTTATAGTTAAGTAGTTACATGAATATACAACAGAGAGTACTGTTGTATTTATATAGTGAAATAGTTACATGGATATACAACAGAAAGTATTGTTGAATTTTGATAGTTAACTAGTTACATGAATATACAACAGATATAACTGTAAACTTTATATAGTGTAGTAGTTACATGGATATACAACAGAGAGTACTGTTATATTTATAGAGTGAAGTAGTTACATGGTAATACAACATAAAGTACTGTTGTATTTTTATAGTGAAGTAGTTACATGGATATACAACAGAGAGTATTGTTGTATTTTTTAGTTAAATAGTTATATTAATATACAACAGAGTACTGTTGCATTTATATAGTGAAACAGTTTAATGGAAAAACAAAACAGAGAGAACTGTTGTATTTACATAGTAAAGTAGTTACATGCATATACAACAGAGAGTATTGATGTATTTTTATTGTTAAATAGTTACCTGAATATAGAAGACAGAAAACTGTTATATTTATATAATGAAGTAGTTACATAAATATACAACAAAGTACTTTTGTATTTATATAGTGAAGTAGTTACATGGATATACAACATAAAGTATTGTTGTATTTTTATAGTTAAGTAGCTATATCAATATACAACAGAGTACTGTCATATTTACATAGTGATGTAGTTACATGGATATACAACAGAGTACTGTTATATTTATTTAGTGAAGTAATTACATGGATATACAACAGAGTGTATTGTTGTATTTTTATAGTTATGTAGTTACATGGACATACAACAGAGAGTACTGTTATATTTATAAAATGGAGTAGTTACATAGATATACAAAAGAGATATCTGTTATATTTATATAATGAAAATGTTACATGAATATACAACAGAGATAACTGTAAAATTTATATTGTGAAGTAGTTACATGGATATACAACAGAGAGTACCATTGTATTAAAAGAGTGAAGTAGTTACATGGATATAAAACAGAGAGTGCTGTTTTATTTATATAGTAAAGTAGTTACATGAATATACAACAGAGTACTGTTATATTTATATAGTTAAGTAGTTACATGAATATACAACAGAGTACTGTTATATTTATATAATGAAGTAGTTAAAAGGATATACAACAGAGTATATCGTTGTATCTTTATCCTTAAGTAGTTACAATATATACAACAGAGTATTGTTATATTTATATAGTTAAGTAGTTACATGAATATACAACAGAGATAACTGTAATATTTATATAGTGAAGTAGTTACATGGATATACAACAGAGATTATTGTTTTATTTTTAAAATTAAGTAGTTACATGAATATACAACAGAGAACTGTTATATTTATATAGTGAAGTACTTACATGGATATACAACAGAGAATACTTTTGTATTTATATAGTAAAATAGTTACATGAATATACAACACAGAAACTGTTGTGTTTATATTGTGAAGTAGTTACATGGATATACAACAGAGAGTATTGTTGTATATTTATAGTTAAGTAGTTACATGAATATACAACAGAGATAACTGTTATATTTAAATAATGAAGTAGTTATGTGGATATACAACAGACATAACAGTTATATTTATATAATGAAGTAGTTACATAAATATACAAGAGAGATAATTGTTATATTTATATAAAGAAGTAGTTATATAAATATACAACAGAGTACTTTTCTATTTATAAAGTGAAGTAGTTACATGGAAAAACAACAGAGAGTATTGTTGTATTTATTTAGTAAAGTAGTTACATGAATTAACAACAGAGTGTATTGTTGTATTTTTATAGTTAAGTAGTTACATGAATATACAACAGAGAGTATTGTTGAATTTTTAAAGTAAAGTAGTTACATGAATAAACAAAAGAGTACTATTATATTAATATAATGAAGTAGTTACATGAATATACAACAGAGAGTACTGTTGTATTTATGTAGTAAAGTAGTTACATGGATATACAAAAGATATAACTGTTATATTTATATAGTGAAATAGTTACATGGATATACAACAGAGTGTATTGTTGTATTTTTATAGTGAAGTAGTTACATGGATATACAACAGGGAGTACTGTTGTATTTATATAGTGAAGTAGTTACATGGATATACAACAGAGAGTATTGTTGTATTTTTATAGTTAAGTAGTTACATGGATATACAAAAGAGTGTACAGTTACAATTATACACTTAAGTAGTTACATGAATATCAAAAGAGATAACTGTAATATTTATATAGTGAAGTAGTTACATGGATATTTAACAGAGATTATTGTTTTATTTTTATAGTTAAGTAGTTACATGAATATACAACAGAGTACTTTTGTATTTATATACTGAAGTAGTTACATGGATGTACAACAGAGAGTATTGTTGTATTTTTATAGTTAAGTAGTTATATCAATATACAACAGAGAACTGTCATATTTACATTGTGAAGTAGTTATATGGATATACAACAGAGAGTATTGTTGTATTTATATAGTAAAGTGGACACATGGGTATACAACAGAGTACTGTTATATTTATTTAGTGAAGTAGTTACATGGATATACAACAGAGAGTACTGTTGTATTTATGTAGTAAAGTAGTTACATGAATATACAACAAAGAGTATTGTTTTATTTATATAGTGAAATAGTTACATAGATATACAACAGAAATACTGTTGTATTTATATAGTGAAGTAGTTATATGGATATACAACAGAGTGTATTGTTGTATTTTTTAGTTAAGTAGTTATATCAATATACAACAGAGAACTCTCATATTTACATAGTGAAGTAGTTACATGGATATACAAAAGAGATAACTGTTATATTTATATAGTGAAAGAATTACATGGATATACAACAGAGTGCATTGTTGTATTTTTATAGTGAAGTAGTTACATGGATATACAACAGGGAGTACTGTTGTATTTATATAGTGAAGTAGTTACATGGATATACAACAGAGAGTATTGTTGTATTTTTATATTTAAGTAGTTACATGAATATACAACAGAGATAACTGTTATATTTAAATAATGAAGTAGTTATGTGGATATACAACAGACATAACAGTTATATTTATATAATGAAGTAGTTACATAAATATACAAGAGAGATAATTGTTATATTTATATAAAGAAGTAGTTACATAAATATACAACAGAGTACTTTTCTATTTATAAAGTGAAGTAGTTACATGGAAAAACAACAGAGAGTATTGTTGTATTTATTTAGTAAAGTAGTTACATGAATTAACAACAGAGTGTATTGTTGTATTTTTATAGTTAAGTAGTTACATGAATATACAACAGAGAGTATTGTTCAATTTTTAAAGTAATGTAGTTACATGAATATACAAAAGAGTACTATTATATTAATATAATGAAGTAGTTACATGAATGTACAAAAGAGATAACTGTTATATTTATATAATGAAGTGGTTACATGGATGTACAACAGAGTACTGTTATATTTATTTAGTGAAGTACAGAGAGTATTGTTGTATATTTATAGTTGAGTAGTTACATGAATATACAACAAAGTACTGTTATATTTATGTAAAGAAATAGTTACATGGATATACAACAGACATATCTATTATATTTATATAATGAAGTAGATACCTGAATATACAACGGATTACGGTTATATTTATATAGTGAAGTAGATACATGGATATAAAACCGAGAGTACTGTTGTATTTATGTAGTAAAGTAGTTACATGAATATACAACAGAGAGTATTGTTTTATTTATATAGTGAAGTAGTTACATGGATATACAACAGAAAATACTGTTGTATTTATATAGTGAAGTCGTTACATGGATATACAGCGGAGTGTATTGTTGTATTTTTAAAGTTAAGTAGTTACATGAATATACAATAGAGTACTGTTATATTTATATAGTGAAGTACTTACATGGATATACTGTTATATTTTTATAGTGTAGTAGTTACATGGATATACAACAGAGATAATTGTTATATTTATATAATGAAGTAGTTACATGAATATACAACAGAGAAAAATGTTATATTTTTATGGTTAAGTAGTTAAATGAATATACAACAGAGAGTATTGTTGAATTTTTATAGTTAAGTAGTTACACGAATATACAAAAGAATACTGTGTTATTTATATAGTGAAGTAGTTACATGGATATACAATATAGAGTAGAGTTGTATTTATATAGTAAAGTAGTTACATGAATTAAAATCAGAGTGTATCGTTGTATTTTTATAGTTACGTAGTTACATGAATTTACAACAGAGTACTGTTATATTTTTATAGTGAAGTAGTTACGTGGATATACAACAGTGAGTATTATTGTATTTTTATGGTTAAGTAGTTACATGAATATACAACAAAGTACTGTTATATTTATATAGTGAAGTAGTTACATGGATATACAACAGGGTGTACTGTTGTATTTATATAGTAAAGTAGTTACATAGATATACAACAGAATACTGTTATATTTTTTAGTGAAGTAGTTACATGGATATGCAACAGAGATAACTGTTATATTTATATAATGAAGTAGTTATATGGATATTCAACAGAGTGTATTGTTGTATTTTTGTCGTTAGAAAGTTACATGAACATACAACAGAATACTGTTATATTTATATAGTGAAGTAGTTACATGAATATACAACTTAGAGAACTGTTTTATTTATATAGTGAAGTAGTTACATGGATATACAAAAGAGTACTGTTATATTTATATAGTGAAGTAGTTACATGGATATACAATATAGAGTAGAGTTGTATTTATATAGTAAAGTAGTTACATGAATTAAAATCAGAGTGTATCGTTGTATTTTTATAGTTACGTAGTTACATGAATTTACAACAGAGTACTGTTATATTTTTATAGTGAAGTAGTTACGTGGATATACAACAGTGAGTATTATTGTATTTTTATGGTTAAGTAGTTACATGAATATACAACAAAGTACTGTTATATTTATATAGTGAAGTAGTTACATGGATATACAACAGGGTGTACTGTTGTATTTATATAGTAAAGTAGTTACATAGATATACAACAGAGTACTGTTATATTTTTTAGTGAAGTAGTTACATGGATATGCAACAGAGATAACTGTTATATTTATATAATGAAGTAGTTATATGGATATTCAACAGAGTGTATTGTTGTATTTTTGTCGTTAGAAAGTTACATGAACATACAACAGAATACTGTTATATTTATATAGTGAAGTAGTTACATGAATATACAACTTAGAGAACTGTTTTATTTATATAGTGAAGTAGTTACATGGATATACAAAAGAGTACTGTTATATTTATATAGTGAAGTAGTTACATGGATATACAACAGAGTGTACTGTTGTATTTTTATAGTTAAGTTGTTATATGAATATACAAAAGAGTACTGTTATATTAATATAATGAAGTAGTTACAGGGATATACAACAGAGAGTATTGTTGTACATTTATAGTTAAGTAGTTACATGAATATACAACAGAGATAACTGTTATATTTAAATAATGAAGTAGTTATGTGGATATACAACAGACATAACAGTTATATTTATATAATGAAGTAGTTACATAAATAAAGAAGAGAGATAATTGTTATATTTATATAAAAAAGTAGTTACATAAATATACAACAGAGTACTTTTCTATTTATATAGTGAAGTAGTTACATGGATATACAACAGAGAGTATTGTTGTATTTATTTAGTAAAGTAGTTACATGAATTAACAACAAAGTGTATTGTTGTATTTTTATAGTTAAGTAGTTACATGAATATACAAAAGAGAGTATTGTTGAATTTTTAAAGTAAAGTAGTTACATGAATATACAAAAGAGTACTATTATATTAATATAATGAAGTAGTTACATGGATATTCAAAAGAGATAACTGTTACATTTATATAATGAAGTAGTTACATGGATATACAACAGAGAGTACTGTTGTATTTATGTAGTAAAGTAGTTACATGGATATACAAAAGATATAACTGTTATATTTATTTAGTGAAGTAGTTACATGGATATACAAAATAGATAACTGTTATATTTATATAGTGAAAAAGTTACATGGATATACAACAGAGTGCATTGTTGTATTTTTATAGTGAAGTTGTTACATGGATATACAACAGGGAGTACTGTTGTATTTATATAGTGAAGTAGTTACATGGATATACAACAGAGAGTATTGTTGTATTTTTATATTTAAGTAGTTACGTGGATATACAAAAGAGTGTACAGTTACAATTATACTGTTAAGTAGTTACATGAATATCAACAGAGATAACTGTAATATTTATATAGTGAAGTAGTTACATAGATATACAACAGAGAGTATTGTTTTATTTATATAGTGAAGTAGTTACATGGATATACAACAGTGTTTATTGTTGTATTTTTATAGTAAAGTAGTTACATGAAAATACAACAGAGAGTATTGTTGAATTTTTAAAGTAAAGTAGTTACATGAATATACAAAAGAGATAACTGTTATATTTATGTAAAGAAATAGTTACATGGATAAACAACAGAGATATATATTATATTTATATAATGAAGTAAATAATCTGAATATATAACAGAGCAATGGTTATATTTATATAGTGAAGTAGATACATGGATTTACAACAGAGAGTACCTGTTATATTTATATAAAGTGAAGTAGTTACATGAATATACAACAGAGAGTATTGTTGAATTTTTATAGTTAGGTAGTTACATGGATATACAATATTTTTATAGTTAAGTAGTTACATGAATATACAACAGAATCCTGTTATATTTGTTTTGTGCAGTATTTTCATGGATATACAACAGAAAGTATTGTTGAATTTTCATAGTTAAGTAGTTACATGGATATAGAACAGAGAGTATTGTTGAATTTTTATAGTTAAATAGTTACATGGATATACAACAGATACCGTTATATTTACATAGTGAAGTAGTTACATGGATATACAACAGAGATAACTGTAAAATTTATATAGTGAAGTAGTTACATGGATATACAACAGAGAGTATTGTTTTATTTATATAGTGAAGTAGTTACATGGATATACAACAGTGTTTATTGTTGTATTTTTATAGTAAAGAAGTTACATGAATATACAACAGAGAGTATTGTTGAATTTTAAAGCAAAGCAGTTACACGAATATACAAAAGAGATAACTGTTATATTTATATAATGAAGTGGTTACATGGATATACATAAGAGCACTGTTATATTTATTTAGTGAAGTAGTTACATGGATATACAAAGAGAGTACTGTTGTATTTATGTAGTAAAGTAGTTACAATGAATACACAACAGAGAGTATTGATTTATTTATATAGTGATGAAGTTACATGGATATACAACAGAAAGTACTGTTGTATTTATATAGTGAAGTAGTTACATGGATATACAACAGAGTGTATTGTTGTATTTTTATAGTTAAGTAGTTACATGAATATACAACAGAGAGCATTGTTAAATTTTATAGTTAAGTAGTTATATGGATATACAACAGAGAGTACTGTTATATTTGTATAGTGAAGTAGTTACATGGATATACAACAGATATAACTGTTATATTTATTTAGTGAAGTAGTTACATGGATATACAACAAAGAATACTGTTGTATTTATATTGTGAAATAATTACATGGATATACAACAGAGTGTATTGTTGTATTTTTATACTGAAGTGGTTACATGGATGTACAATAAGGAGAACTGTTGTATTTATATAGTGAAGTAGTTACATGGATATACACCAGAGAATATTGTTGTATTTTTATAGTTAAGTAGTTACATGAATATACAACAGAGAGTACTGTTGTATTTATATAGTGAAATAGTTACATGGATATACAACAGAAAGTATTGTTGAATTTTGATAGTTAACTAGTTACATGAATATACAACAGATATAACTGTAAACTTTATATAGTGTAGTAGTTACATGGATATACAACAGAGAGTACTGTTATATTTATAGAGTGAAGTAGTTACATGGTAATATAACATAAAGTACTGTTGTATTTATATAGTGAAGTAGTTACATGGATATACAACAGAGAGTATTGTTGTATTTCTTAGTTAAATAGTTATATTAATATACAACAGAGCACTGTTGCATTTATATAGTGAAACAGTTTAATGGAAAAACAAAACAGAGAGAACTGTTGTATTTACATAGTAAAAGTAGTTACATGCATACACAACAGAGAGTATTGATGTATTTTATTGTTAAATAGTTACCTGAATATAGAAGACAGAAAACCGTTATATTTATATAATGAAGTAGTTACATAAATATACAACAAAAGTACTTTGTATTTATATAGTGAAGTAGTTACATGGATATACAAATATAAAAGTATTGTTGTATTTTTTATAGTTAAGTAATTATATCAATATACAACAGAGTACTGTCATATTTACATAGTGATGTAGTTACATGGATATACAACAGAGTACCGTTATATTTATTTAGTGAAGTAATCATATGGATATACAAACAGAGTGTATTGTTGCATTTTTTATAGTTATGTAGTTACATGGACATACAACAGAGAGCACTGTTATATTTATAAAATGAAGTAGTTACATGGATATACAAAAGAGATATCTGTTATATTTATATAATGAAAATGTTACATGAATATACAACAGAGATAACTGTAAAATTTATATTGTGAAGTAGTTACATGGATATACAACAGAGAGTACCATTGTATTAAAAGAGTGAAGTAGTTACATGGATACAAAACAGAGAGCGCTGTTTTATTTATATAGTAAAAGTAGTTACATGAATATACAACAGAGTACTGTTATATTTATATAGTTAAGAAGTTACATGAATATACAACAGAGTACTGTTATATTTATATAATGAAGTAGTTAAAAGGATATACAACAGAGTATATCGTTGTATCTTTATACTTAAGTAGTTACAATATATACAACAGAGTATTGTTATATTTATATAGTTAAGTAGTTACATGAATATACAAGAGAGATAACTGCAATATTTATATAGTGAAGTAGTTACATGGATATACAACAGAGATTATTGTTTTATTTTTAAAATTAAGTAGTTACATGAATATACAACAGAGAACTGTTATATTTATATAGTGAAGTACTTACATGGATATACAACAGAGAATACTTTTGTATTTATATAGTAAAATAGTTACATGAATATACAACACAGAAACTGTTGTGTTTATATTGTGAAGTAGTTACATGGATATACAACAGAGAGTATTGTTGTATATTTATAGTTAAGTAGTTACATGAATATACAACAGAGATAACTGTTATATTTAAATAATGAAGTAGTTATGTGGATATACAACAGACATAACAGTTATATTTATATAATGAAGTAGTTACATAATTATACAAGAGAGATAATTGTTATATTTATATAAAGAAGTAGTTATATAAATATACAACAGAGTACTTTTCTATTTATAAAGTGAAGTAGTTACATGGAAAAACAACAGAGAGTATTGTTGTATTTATTTAGTAAAGTAGTTACATGAATTAACAACAGAGTGTATTGTTGTATTTTTATAGTTAAGTAGTTACATGAATATACAACAGAGAGTATTGTTGAATTTTTAAAGTAAAGTAGTTACATGAATAAACAAAAGAGTACTATTATATTAATATAATGAAGTAGTTACATGAATATACAAAAGAGATAACTGTTATATTTATATAATGAAGTGGTTATATGGATGTACAACAGAGTACTGTTATATTTATTTAGTGAAGTAGTTACATGGATATACAACAGAGAGTACTGTTGTATTTATGTAGTAAAGTAGTTACATGGATATACAAAAGATATAACTGTTATATTTATATAGTGAAATAGTTACATGGATATACAACAGAGTGTATTGTTGTATTTTTATAGTGAAGTAGTTACATGGATATACAACAGGGAGTACTGTTGTATTTATATAGTGAAGTAGTTACATGGATATACAACAGAGAGTATTGTTGTATTTTTATAGTTAAGTAGTTACATGGATATACAAAAGAGTGTACAGTTACAATTATACACTTAAGTAGTTACATGAATATCAAAAGAGATAACTGTAATATTTATATAGTGAAGTAGTTACATGGATATTTAACAGAGATTATTGTTTTATTTTTATAGTTAAGTAGTTACATGAATATACAACAGAGTACTTTTGTATTTATATACTGAAGTAGTTACATGGATGTACAACAGAGACTATTGTTGTATTTTTATAGTTAAGTAGTTATATCAATATACAACTGAGAACTGTCATATTTACATTGTGAAGTAGTTATATGGATATACAACAGAGAGTATTGTTGTATTTATATAGTAAAGTGGATACATGGGTATACAACAGAGTACTGTTATATTTATTTAGTGAAGTAGTTACATGGATATACAACAGAGAGTACTGTTGTGTTTATGTAGTAAAGTAGTTACATGAATATACAACAAAGAGTATTGTTTTATTTATATAGTGAAATAGTTACATAGATATACAACAGAAAGTACTGTTGTATTTATATAGTGAAGTAGTTATATGGATATACAACAGAGTGTATTGTTGTATTTTTTAGTTAAGTAGTTATATCAATATACAACAGAGAACTCTCATATTTACATAGTGAAGTAGTTACATGGATATACAAAAGAGATAACTGTTATATTTATATAGTGAAAGAATTACATGGATGTACAACAGAGTACTGTTGTATTTATATAGTGAAGTAGTTACATGGATATACAACAGAGAGTATTGTTGTATTTTTATATTTAAGTAGTTACATGAATATACAACAGAGATAACTGTTATATTTAAATAATGAAGTAGTTATGTGGATATACAACAGACATAACAGTTATATTTATATAAAGAAGTAGTTACATAAATATACAACAGAGTACTTTTCTATTTATAAAGTGAAGTAGTTACATGGAAAAACAACAGAGAGTATTGTTGTATTTATTTAGTAAAGTAGTTACATGAATTAACAACAGAGTGTATTGTTGTATTTTTATAGTTAAGTAGTTACATGAATATACAACAGAGAGTATTGTTCAATTTTTAAAGTAAAGTAGTTACATGAATATACAAAAGAGTACTATTATATTAATATAATGAAGTAGTTACATGAATGTACAAAAGAGATAACTGTTATATTTATATAATGAAGTGGTTACATGGATGCACAACAGAGTACTGTTATATTTATTTAGTGAAGTACAGAGAGCATTGTTGCATATTTATAGCTGAGCAGTTACATGAATATACAACAAAGTACCGTTATATTTATGTAAAGAAATAGTTACATGGATATACAACAGACATATCTCATTATATTTATATAATGAAGTAGATAATCTGAACATACAACGGATTACGGTTATATTTATATAGTGAAGTAGATACATGGATATAAAACCGAGAGTACCGTTGTATTTATGTAGTAAAGTAGTTACACGAATACACAACAGAGAGCATTGTTTTATTTATATAGTGAAGTAGTTACACGGATATACAACAGAAAAACACCGTTGTATTTTATATAGTGAAGTCGTTACACGGATATACAGCGGAGGTATTGTTGTATTTTTTTAAAGTTAAGTAGTTACACGAATATACAATAGAGCACTGTTATATTTATATAGTGAAGCACTTACATGGATATACTGTTATATTTTTATAGTGTAGTAGTTACATGGATATACAACAGAGATAATTGTTATATTTTATATAATGAAGTAGTTACATGAATATACAACAGAGAAAAATGTTATATTTTTATGGTTAAGAAGTTAAATGAATATACAACAGAGAGCATTGTTGAATTTTTTATAGTTAAGTAGTTACAACGAATATACAAAAAAGAATACTGTGTTATTTATATAGTGAAGTAGTTACATGGATATACAATATAGAGTAGAGCTGCATTTTATATAGTAAAAAGTAGTTACATGAATTAAAAATCAGAGTGTATCGCTTGTATTTTTATAGTTACGTAGTTATATGAATATACAACAGAGCACCGTTATATTTTATAGTGAAGTAGTTACGTGGATATACAACAGTGAGCATTATTGTATTACATTTTATGGTTAAGTAGTTACATGAATACACAACAAAAGCACCTGTTATATTTATATAGTGAAGTAGTTACATGGATATACAACAGAGTGTACTGTTGTATTTATATAGTAAAAGTAGTTACATAGATATACAACAGAGTACCGTTATATTTATTTTTAGTGAAGCAGTTACATGGATATGCAACAGAGATAACTGTTATATTTATATAATGAAGTAGTTATATGGATATTCAACAGAGTGTATTGTTGTATTTTGTCGTTAGAAAGTTACATGAACATACAACAGAATACCGTTATATTTATATAGTGAAGTAGTCATACGAATATACAAACACAGAGAACTGTTTTATTTTATATAGTGAAGTAGTTACATGGATATACAAAAGAGTACCGTTATATTTATATAGCGAAGTAGTTACATGGATACACAACAGAGTGTACTGTTGTTGTATTTTTATAGTTAAGTTGTTATATGAATATACAAAAGAGCACTGTTATATTAATATAATGAAGTAGTTACAGGATACACAAACAGAGATCATTGCTGTATTTTTACAGCTAAGCAGTCATACACGAATACAGAAACCAGTGGTTTAATATACGCACCAGTGGCTTTAGTACACATACCAGTGGCTTTAATATACATACTAGTGGTTTAGCATACATTCCAGTGGTTTAACATACATACTAGTATTTTAGCATACACACCAGTGGTTTAATGCATACACACCAGTGGTTTAACATACATACTAGTGGTTTAGCATACATACCAGAGGCCTAGCATACATACCTTGTGGCCTAATCATACATACTAGTTATTTAACATACACACCAGTGTTTTAACATACATACCAGTGGCCTAACATACACACCAATGTCTTTAGCATACACACTTTCAGTGGTTAAACATACATTACCAGTGGCCTAGCATACACACCAGAGGCCTAACACACATACCAGTGGCCTAATTACACAATACCCGTGGCCTAACATACATACCAGAGGCCTAATATACATACCAGTGTTTTAGCATATACATACCAGTGGCTTAACATACACACCAGAGGTTTCAATCATACATACCAGTGGTTTAACATACACACCAGTGGCCTTAATTATAATACATTACCAGCGTCTTAGCATACATACCAGTGGCCTAGCATACACACCTGGTGGTTTAATATACATAATAGCTTGCCTTAATTATACACACCAGTGTCTTTAACATACACACCAGTGGCCTAATATACACACCACCAGTGTTCCAGCATACACACCCAAAGTGGCTCTAGTATACACACACCTGGTTTAATATACATACCAGTCTGTTTCATCATACACCACCAGTGCCTTAACATACATACACCAGTGGCCTAACATACACACCTGTGGCCTAACATACATACCAGAGGTTTAACATACATACCAGCTTCAGCATACATACCAGTGGTTTAATATACATACCAGAGGTTTAATATACATACTCAGTGTTTTAGCATACATACCAGTGGTTTAGCATACATACCTTGTGGTTTAACATACATACCAGTGGCCTAATATACATACTCAGTGCTTTAGCATACATACCAGTGGCCTTAATATACATACTTGTGGCTTAATATACATACTAGTGGTTTAATATACATAATAGTTGTTTAATATACATACTAGTGGTTTAATATACATAATAATTGTTTAATATACATACTTGTGGTTTAATATACATACTAGTTGTTTAATATACATACTAGTGGTTTAATATACATACTAGTGGTTTAATATACATACTAGAATTGGAGTAACAAATTTCATTGATAACAAATATATCGTTACATCTTATATTTTACTTTTGTTTGTCTACCAAAATGAAGCAGATTGTTTGGAGTAATATTAACTTCCTTAGAAGTGACATATTCAACTGTAATCACAGAGTGTGAAACGTTTGTTTTAGTATTTTAAAATTACCACAGTTTCAGTAATTGCATCAGTTTAATAGATTTTCAAATAACGTCACTTTTATTTGTCTCTTAGATAAAAAATAAATTCGTACAACATGTTAAAACTAAATCTACATTTGTGTAAGTTTTCACTGAGATTTATTAAGGCAATAGAGACAGCGTTTAGTACACAAAAATATTTAATGTGAATCTTTTAAACGTTGGTTTTATTTCTTTAATACATTTGTACAACACGTGTTCACAGATTACGTATTTATTTTGATCAACTGGACCAAGATACTCCACGAGCATGCATAGTTCTATACATGAGAAGTGAAATATTGTTTTGTGTATGTCTTACAGAATTTCTTTCAATAACATTCCAGATTGAACCTCTTAGTAACGAAGATGCTACTGTGTACGTAAGAATGTATTTCTTTGGTTTGTTGAATGTATTTCCAGTTCACTTGATCTGTTAATAATATCCATCGATATTTGAGAAAACAGCAATAAATGCAAAAAAGGGAACGTCGAGTGCCTTAGACGTTTCAGTTTACTTTTATTAGCATCAAAACGTATCGCTGTATAACACTAGGAAATATCACGCTTCGCCGATTTTATCTACACTACGTTCTTTGGATAAAGTATGATACTGAAACACGTGCTCAGTGGGCACATGTAAAAGAACGTCCATGTGTTCTTTCTTTTAGAAACAAAACGTTTATTACTTTATTGAACGCCGAAGAAAATTTGTATTTAAATGTAAAATATAAAACGAAAGTTTCGTTTCTCCTTCGTCTTGATCAATAATACTTCAAACTAACGATGACGAAACTGTAGCCGTTTGGATTTAATGGTTAGTTTACGTATGGCCATCATATACATGTTTAATGGTTAGTTTAGGTGTAGTCACTCTAATTCTATTTAATGGTTGGTTTAGATATGTTCACCTTATATTTATTTAGTGGTTAGTTTAGGCGTAGTCACCCTGAATCCATTTAATGGTTAGTTTAGATATGTTCACCTTAGATTTATTTACTGGTTAATTTAGGTATGGTCACTCTAAATCTATTTAATGGTTAGTTTACATATGTTCACCTTAGATTTATTTAATTGTTAGGTTAGGTCTGGTGTGTTTACTGCGGATCTTTGGTTCAGCAAAATGGATACAGTTTTTGAAAATTAATTATTTAAAATTCTTGAATTTGAAGTGTATATTGTCTTTCATTAGAAACTGAAAAATAAAACACCAAAATCACACTGCCGTTCATTTTAAACACAGTAGTGTTCCAGAAAACGATAATTATCCATTTATATTGTTTTTGTTTGATTTATATTTATTCTCGTTTTGTTTTTGTGTTTTTTCTTAATTTCGCTCAAAGCTACATGAGGTCTATCTACGCTAGCCGTCTCTAATTTTCCATTGTAAGACTAGAGGAAGGCAGCTAGTCATCAGTACCTACCGCCAACTCTTGGACTTCTCTTTTACCAACTAATAGTGGGATTGACCTAACATTATAACGCTCCCACGGCGAGCATGTTTGGTGTGACGGGGATTCGAACCCGCGATCCTCGGATTACGAGTCAAGGGCCTTAACCACCTGCCATGCTGGGACTCTAATCTGGTAAAGCTTCCTGCTACAGAACCTAATTTTGACCTGCTAACGACAGGAAAGGCAAATGACCAGTATCATCCTCCGCTAAGTGCTGGACCACTCTTTAACCCTTAAACAGCGTGAATGTTGTGGATATCACCGTCAACTGATGACGGTCGACGTTTAAAAGTTAATCGACAAACACTGTGATTTACCAGAATATTATAACTTCCCCATGGATAGAAGGGCGACATTGTTTGGCAGCAGGTTGCGATACCACCCGTCCTGATCAGAAAGAATAAAGTCCGCTGAAGGTATTACGGGAGATCAAATAACACCACTGTCATCAATTTTGAGCATTTCGTGAGCAAGAGAGTGGATAGCTAATTCGGCTAAGTGATCCACGAAGCGTGGCGCAGAGAGATGTGGTTCACTCATGTACAACCAGAGGGTGTTGTTAATCATGTACGTCAAGGTGTGTCGGCTTATACAAAATCACTATTATTGAATAATCTACAGTTACCTTGCCGTATATTTGTTAACATTAATAACCAATCTTTAGGTATGTATACTCATATAAACAAATAATATGGCAATTTTATTCTCTTAACTTAACAACAATTATAAACGAACCAGTTTACAATTTAGAAACTTGTACAACGCACTTTATAAATTCTGTTTCATTTTACAATCTATATAAAAGCTTGTTTTCGTATTAATATAACACATTCTAACTCTACATATTAGTTTTATGCATCGTGCTTGTATCCATACACTACGATGGATGATAACGTAGTAGTTGTGAAATTAACCGTAAGGTGTCGCTCTATAGGTAAGACGCTTCAACTCTGGTATATTATAGCCTGAAGCATATAAACTAAAAGCAATACAATGAAACTAAACACAAAATGGGCACTATGACTGTATTCAAGCTACCATGACTTGTCTATATCTCAGCTTTTATTCTTACGTTTGATATCTATCCAAAAGTTATTAAACATTATATGATCCTTCTGCTCTAAGTAAATGTTGTGACGTTCATATTATGTATTTTCGAATAATCTAACTTAAATTACATGCTGGTGTGTTATTGTTACAAATATCGTGTCAAGAACCATGAGGTACTGCAAAATTAACTTTAGGCTTAGTGTTTATAAGAATATTTAAAGCATACAAGATACAACACTAAAAGCAGGGGTTCGATTCCCCTCGATTGGCTCAGAAGATAGCTCGATGTGGCTTTACTGTAATAAAACACACACATTCATACAAGAAAATAAAAAACACCTTAAAACTTACTTCCAGTTTTATCACAATGATCTTTAACATGAAATTACTGAGTGAAGTTTGAAATATTTTAACATATTACATATTCATTGGATACGTTAGTTATATGGTAACCTACATTACTCGAAACACGAGAATTCCGAAGGAAACTAGATATAAAGTACCATTATTAAGTTTTTATTAATACATCCAAATCTTTCATTAAATTACTTTTATACAATAAAATTAATTAATTTTATGACTTACGTTAATAAAGGTTTTGCTGTCGGCCCCCCTTACTAGTAACAAGACCAAAATCTCATAAATAGAAGTGTTTTACAGTAAAGTCTGTGTACAATTCTACATAATTTATTTACATTACCAGTCTTAAACTACAGTATTAAAGGTTTTGTTTGAATTTCACTCAAAGCTATATCAGGATTGTTTGTTCTAGTCCTTAATATTTAAGTGATAAATTAGCTCAGCAACACGATGTAACGCCAACACTTACAGTACTTACTTCAGACCAAGTATTGGGATTTGACTGTCACTCTTTAAAAAACTCAAACAATATATTTCTTTATTATTATGGTAAAGACGAAACGTGGGCTACGGTAATTTTAGGTTTACCATATTGTGTGTTAACTATTAAGTTACGGTAGTTTAGGTTTATCGTACTGTATGTTAACCATTGAGCTACAGTATTTTAGGTTTACCATATTGTGTGTTAACTATTAAGTTACAGTAGTTTAGGTTTATCGTACTGTATGTTAACCATTGAGCTACGGTACTTTAGGTTTACCATATTGTGTGTTAACTATTAAGTTACAGTAGTTTAGGTTTATCGTACTGTATGTTAACCATTGAGCTACGGTACTTTAGGGTTTACCATATTGTGTGTTAACTATTGTTACAGCAGTTTAGGTATATCTTACTGTATGTTAACCATTGAGCTACGGTACTTTAGGTTTACCATATTGTGAGTTAACTATTGTTACAGTAGTTTAGGTTTATCTTACTGTATGTTAACCATTGAGCTACGGTACTTTAGGTTTACCATATTGTGTGTTAACTATTGTTACGGTAGTTTAGGGTTTATCGTACTGTATGTTAACCATTGAGCTACGGTATTTTAGGTTTACCATATTGTGTGTTAACTATTAAGTTACAGTAGTTTAGGTTTATCGTACTGTATGTTAACCATTGAGCTACGGTACTTTAGGTTTACCATATTGTGTGTTAACTATTGTTACAGTAGTTTAGGTTTATCGTACTGTATGTTAACCATTGAGCTACGGTACTTTAGGTTTACCATATTGTGTGTTAACTATTAAGTTACAGCAGTTTAGGTATATCTTACTGTATGTTAACCATTGAGCTACGGTACTTTAGGTTTACCATATTGTGAGTTAACTATTAAGTTACAGTAGTTTAGGTTTATCGTACTGTATGTTAACCATTGAGCTACGGTACTTTAGGTTTACCATATTGTGTGTTAACCATTAAGTTACAGCAGTTTAGGTATATCTTACTGTATGTTAAACCATTGAGCTACGGTACTTTAGGTTTACCATATTGTGAGTTAACTATTAAGTTACAGTAGTTTAGGTTTATCTTACTGTATGTTAACCATTGAGCTACGGTACTTTAGGTTTACCATATTGTGTGTTAACTATTAAGTTACAGTAGTTTAGGTTTATCGTACTGTATGTTAACCATTGAGCTACGGTACTTTTAGGTTTACCATATTGTGTGTTAACTATTAAGTTACAGTAGTTTAGGTTTATCATACTGTATGTTAACCATTGAGCTACGGTACTTTAGGTTTACCATATTGTGTGTTAACTATTAAGTTACAGTAGTTTAGGTTTATCGTACTGTATGTTAACCATTCAGCTACGGTACTTTTAGGTTTACCATATTGTGTGTTAAGTATTAAGTTACAGTAGTTTAGGTTTATCGTACTGTATATAAACCATTGAGCTACGGTACTTTAGGTTTACCATATTGTGTGTTAACTACTGCACTTAGCCTTCAAATCACAAGAATAAAAAAAATGGCTCTCAGTTTAATTACATAAATTATATAATAGAAGATAAAGTTTCAAAGAAGAGGTAAAACAATCCACATTCAGATCTTCAATCTCTGAATGGAAAATGAAGAGCTGGCGCCACCTGTTTTGGCTCTCTATGCAAACACTGACTGTGCCGCGCATCCCAATCACCACTCTTCTGCATTTGTAGGAATTCTACAAATTTACACTCTTAAGTATAAACGCCCTGTTCACATGCGAGAGGTGTTGCGCCAACAATACAGAACATGAGGTTAGTAAACATGAACTGATGTCAAATATATACTAAAGCAAGTATTCTATAGTATCGTTACACATGATAAGACAACTATTGTAATGAAAGTGTTGTGTTCTACATTGATAATAAGACAACTGTTATAATGAAACTGTTGTGTTCTACATTGATGACGAGACAACTGTTGTAATGAAAGTGTTGTGTTCTACATTGATGACGAGACAACTGTTGTAGTGAAAGTGCTGTGTTCTACATTGATGACGAGACAACTGTTGTAATGAAAGTGCTGTGTTCTACATTGATGACGAGACAACTGTTGTAATAAAAGTGTTGTGTTCTACATTGATGACAAGACAACTGTTGTAATGAAAGTGTTGTGTTCTACATTGATGACGAGACAACTGTTGTAATGAAAGTGTTGTGTTCTACATTGATGACGAGACAACTGTTGTAATGAAAGTGCTGTGTTCTACATTGATGACGAGACAACTGTTGTAATGAAAGTGTTGTGTTCTACATTGATGACGAGACAACTGTTCTAATGAAAGTGTTGTGTTCTACATTGATGACAAGACAACTGTTGTAATGAAAGTGTTGTGTTCTACATTAATGAGCTCGGTTCTGGTACTTCAAAAGTTTGTTTTCTTATTCTGTCAAAATACAATTTTTATAGGTGCAAAATCGTATTTAAAACTAGGCGATGGCAGAGAAAAATATAACGACATATATGATTACAAAAAATGGATAATCATAGAATGAGTTAGTTTCATAGGAAAATCACATAGACTACCTGATGTGTTCACCTTTGGGAATCGAACCCCCAATTTTAAAGTCGTTAGTCTATAAAGTTATCATTGTTCCGCGCTCCCAGTTGTATAGCGGTGTGTCTGCAGACTAACGCCTTGAAAAACCGGGTTTCGATACCTGTGGTGGACAGAGCACAGATAGCCCATTGTGTAGCATTGTGTTTAATTCCAAGCAAACAAAACATTGTCCCACCAGAGAACTCAGACGTGAGAAGTAAAAATGTCCGTTAGTAACAAAGTACGACGGTGTGAAGACAAGGAAACAGAAATAGGTTTCCCTTAAATGTTCCTTCTGTTTGCACATGGTATTAAAACCAAGGATGTCATACAAAATAAAAGAAACCACCAACAGTACTTCCGTGCCACTCGCTCACGTTTCATAAATTTATTTTTATATCACATTTTAAACGCTTCCTTACCCTAAACTAATCAGTACATCGTAAGGGCGTAAGGTGTCATCACAGACATGAAGAAGGCTTTATGAATTACTCGCTATATCAAAGACTAGAGAATTATAAAGTAAAGTGATATTTTTTCAAGATAAGATAGATATACAGAAATATATAAATAAGTAACTTCAGATTCCTCTTGTGACGACATTTAAGATAATAACTCATCATGTGAACAAAAAACAAAGATATTTAGAAATTATGACGCACATTTCATATAAAATATTTATATTTATTATAAAATATTTATCTTCACAAAACCTTAAAATTGTTAGAGTAGATTGAAAGCTTACCAATCTACAAGTTCAGTGGTCCACAGTTCGAGTCCTTTTGAACAAGAAAATTGAACTCGAACGTCATGACAATAAGTGCGTTATAAGAATAACAGGAAAATCCCACGATTTGTTCGTTCAACGTTCATTAAGATGATGCTGAATAGCTACCTTGTCTGTCAGTTCAATATTCCAAACAGCAGAAAGTATTTCTTTAAGCTTTGATTCACTTGCATAAACAAATCAAATCAAAGTTCTCGGTATCCTCTCTAATGTCTGGTCTATAAACAGTCGTATCCTCTCTCTAATGTCTGGTCTATAAACAGTCATTCGCTTCTTGGTCACACACACACTTTGCCTCTCTCTTTAGTGTCTGGTCTATTGACAGTCGATGAAGACCATGTCTACACTCTCTCTTGCGTCTGGTATATTATTAGACGTTGAAGACCATGTCCACACTCTCTCTAGTGTCTGGTATATTAGTAGACGTTGGAGACCATTTTCACACTCTCTCTAATGTTTGGTATATTAGTATTCGTTGAGGATCATGAATACAGTCTCCCGCTCTCTCTCTAGTGTCTGGTATATTAGTAGATGTTGAAGATCATGGATACAGTCTCCCGCTCTCTCTCTTGTGTTTGGTATATTAGTAGATGTTGAAGATCATGGATACAGTCTCCCGCTCTCTCTCTTGTGTTTGGTATATTAGTAGACGTTGTAGATCATGGATACAGTCTCTCGCTCTCTCTATAGCGTCTGGTATATTAGTAGATGTTGAAGATCATGGATACAGTCTCCCGCTCTCTCTCTAGCGTCTGGTATATTAGTAGATGTTGAAGATCATGCATACAGTCTCCCGCTCTCTCTCTTGTGTTTGGTATATTAGTAGACGTTGTAGATCATGGATACAGTCTCTCTCTCTCTCTCTCTCTCTCTCTCTCTAGCGTCTGGTATATTAGTAGACGTTGGAGACCATGTCCATTCTCTCTCCATTGTTTGGTGTATTAATAGACGTTGAAGATCATGGATACAGTCTCCCTCTCTCTCTCTTGTGTTTGATATATTAGTAGACGTTGTAGATCATGGATACAGTCTCCCGCTCTCTCTCTTGTGTTTGGTATATTAGTAGATGTTGAAGATCATGGATACAGTCTCTCTCTCTCTCTCTCTAGCGTCTGGTATATTAGTAGACGTTTTAGACCATGTCCATTCTCTCTCCATTGTTTGGTGTATTAATAGACGTTGAAGATCATGGATACAGTCTCCCTCTCTCTCTCTTGTGTTTGGTATATTAGTAGACGTTGTAGATCATGGATACAGTCTCCCGCTCTCTCTCTAGCGTCTGGTATATTAGTAGATGTTGAAGATCATGGATACAGTCTCCCGCTCTCTCTCTGTGTTTGTTATATTAGTAGACGTTGTAGATCATGGATACAGTCTCTCTCTCTCTCTAGCGTCTGGTATATTAGTAGATGTTGAAGATCATGGATACAGTCTCCCGCTCTCTCTCTTGTGTTTGGTATATTAGTAGACGTTGTAGATCATGGATACAGTCTCTCTCTCTCTCTCTCTCTCTAGCGTCTGGTATATTAGTAGATGTTGAAGATCATGGATACAGTCTCCCGCTCTCTCTCTTGTGTTTGGTATATTAGTAGACGTTGTAGATCATAGATACAGTCTCTCTCTTTCTCTCTCTAGCGTCTGGTATATTAGTAGATCATGGATACAGTCTCCCGCTCTCTCTCTTGTGTTTGGTATATTAGTAGATGTTGAAGATCATGGATACAGTCTCTCTCACTCTCTCTCTCTAGCGTCTGGTATATTAGTAGACGTTGTAGATCATGGATACAGTCTCCCGCTCTCTCTCTAGCGTCTGGTATATTAGTAGACGTTGGAGACCATGTCCATTCTCTCTCCATTGTTTGGTGTATTAATAGACGTTGAAGATCATGGATACAGTCTCCCTCTCTCTGTAATGTTTCAGGATGAGAAACTAAATAAAATAAAATGAGTAATAGCTGTAGAACAATGTGGTTTTGTTGAGAACAAGGGACTATAAATGTCATACATGTGATATATATCATAATATGTCATACATGTGATATATATCATATGTCATACATGTCATATAGATGTCATACACCTTCTACAGATGCTAACAGAAAGAACAATTGGGTTTAAAGAGTAATATATACCTCCAATTTTTTGAATTTACAAAAACAGTTCATAAAGCAAAACATGAAGGATTGGTTTGTTTAATGGTGAATTCAGCTACTGAGGCAAAAATCTTCAATTTGTACCTATATCTGGATCAAACAACAACAATGATAATAAATGGCTTCATTAAAACATAATAAAATGAGATGTGAGATAAACGTATCACTTGGTATGTTTAACATTTATAGTGAAAATATCATAAGTATCGATAAAAATAATTTAAACAACCACCTATAGACAAATCACACAGTTTTGATAAGAGGATGAGATTTGTATCATCTCTTGAATTTAAGACCCCCGGCCAGAGTAACAGAAGTTTGGTTTCGATACCTGTGATGGGTAAAGCACAGATAGCCAAATGTGTAGCTTTGTGCTTAGTTCAAAAACAAATAAACTTAAACTCAAGATCAGTTGTCTATGATCAGACTCCTTGTTAAGAATATATTCTCTCTGCACTAACATGGTGCCATGTTTTGGAACATGATGATTTCCCAGTTGCCTTTTGAATTTCCCATAGACATATTTGTACTTTTGTTCCGTGTATTTTCTATCTCTTGGCACTGTCGACGCAATCATATTTATTTGATGTCGATGCAATTGTTTATAACTTTCTTAAGTAATCTATTATATATTGCTGGGTCTTGTTTCATTTAGCTCTGGTATGTCTTGTATCATCCATCTGCTTTACTTCTTTGAGGATAATTTCTTCTG
Source organism: Tachypleus tridentatus (assembly GCF_004210375.1). Taxonomy (NCBI): domain Eukaryota; kingdom Metazoa; phylum Arthropoda; class Merostomata; order Xiphosura; family Limulidae; genus Tachypleus; species Tachypleus tridentatus. The sequence goes on along the minus strand of NC_134828.1, from coordinate 119,828,900 downwards.
TTGTTTCTATAATATATTTTTTCATCTTTTTCCAAACAAAGTCAACATTCATCATATCTGATATAGAGCTGAACTTGTTCTTCAGATGGACTATGTATTTTCTTTCATCTTGAGGTTTGATTTCACCAAATAAATTTGTTATTTAGGTTAAAATTGACTGCAATACTTTATTCATTTTTTCCTACAGGTCTCTGTTCTGTTCATGTTGTTCTTTTGTCATATTTGAAAGCATTTGTGAAATATTTATTCATTAGAATAAAATCATTGTAAAGTCTCCGAGACCTTTCCAGGTGCACATAATTTTTTCGATGATTTTGAAACAAGGTGTTTGCAGTCATTAGATTATGGCTTCTGCACTATTAAGCCACTTTGGCCCTCTGTCATTTCTTAAGCCCAATTCTTTCATATCATCGAGTCTTTCTTATTCCGACTTATTCATTAAATTCACCCATGACTTCTTGTGGTCTGGTATGTTTCAGGGTTTATTCAAACCATCTACAACATATTCATCCTGTCCAGGTGTGGGTTGTTATTATTATATTGTGTAACTGAAATGTTAACTGGTTCTTCTCTGAGCTTGACAAGTATTACATTTCCTGAAGCAGACTAATCGACTTTAAACATTTTACTTTCTGGTTACTAGCTCCATTACAACTCTTCTTTCATGATGTTCATCTCCTGAATCTGTGGACATCTGAGGTAAGATCCTCCTTCTTCCCACCGGACCCATGATGTGCCCAAGATATTGATATTTATATCTTCTTGTAAGGTGTCTAAAGTTCCTTATTAAAGCATCGTTCTGACATTCAAAGTTCCAAGTGTAATGTCAGACAGTTTGTGAACAGCAGTTGGGGGAGGCTGGAATCGTATGTTGTTCGTGGCAACTCCTTCCAAAACAGAACTCCCTTTTCGTTGTTATTTTTGTCTCTGAGGAACACGACATTCTTCGAGGGAATTTTCTGTTGTCTTCCGTCGGTTTGTTTTCGACTTACTTTGTTAACTTTTTACTAAATAATTTAACCCGAAAAGCAGCAGGTGGAAGTTGGGTGTAACTTTTGATGTCCTGTGATTACTCCTTATGAAGAATATTTGCACTATATCAGTTATCCCATCAAGATCCCTATGGCGAGTACCAGCTTTTCCGTATATTGATAACAGGGATCTAACTTTTATATTTAGGGCCGTTAAATTATCCATCACTTATAGAACCACTTGGTAGGACATTGTAGCTCCTTCAAGACCTCTGGGTTTCAGGTATATACCTCTCCGAATTTATGCTATTCGTCACAGAGAATGTAGTGTACATGAATGTTCGGATTTATTGATACATAGTAGCTGAACGTGAACATCAAACAACAACAAGTCTCGGACCTTGGACCCTAAAATCTGAAGCTCAATATACTAGCCACTAAGCCACACTACAGAGATGCCAACTATTTCAAATGACTGAGCGTAATGATTGTGGACAGAACCCTTTATCATTTGTGGCTACTCGTGTGACCAATGTCTCTGAGGCTGTTTATTATTATATACTTATTTTATTTATTTATTACTGCTATATATTGTTCATTTATGACTGTGTTTTGCATATTTAATAAATAAATTAAAAAAATTATTTTGCAATTATGTCTTTTATTTAGTTCAGAGTAACAAACGTACTGGTAAAACAACACTGAACATGCACAAACAGTAAGCAGAAAAGTCTTTGTGTAAGGACTAGTTTATATCATGTTTATGATGCTTATTGTAATAGTTTTGCAGCTGTTGTAGCCTTTGATTTCATGAGAATGTATCTGGATGGTTGGGAGTTATAACAACATTGTCCATTTGACTGCATACACATCTTGTGTGTTATAATACTGCTCAAAACTGAGGTGCTCAAGTTTGGTCTGAACTTGCTTTTGTTTTTAGTCACTAAACTAAATATCCTTTCACTGTCAGCATTAGAATGGAAGATTGTAAGAATTCCAAGCATAACCCTACACAGAATGTCATACTTCTGGTTGCCATTTCCATCCTTAACTATAGACAGCTGAACCCAAAACTTGTCAACATTCAACTGAAGGACAGTTTCTGAAAAAGTATCAGTTTGACAGTTCAAATATTGCCCTTCCAACTTGTCAATAGTGTCGTGCTCGTGAGTGTTGACAAGGACAGGATACCTGTCTGTGAAGAAGTGTAGAGAAGAGAAATCTTTGCTGACTTTCAGTTTTGGATCAGCAACCTCTGTGTGAATCAGAAGTTCATCATATAGGGAAATGTTTCATCATGTAATGTATAGCTGCAATATAGTATTTCTTAACAATTGTGTAAAAGCTGATCAGGTCCAGGTCCTTTTCATACTTAACAATGTATTCCTTGGCAGCATTTCCAGTAGAAACTGCCTCATCAGATTTGTGTAAGGATTCATTGTTGTAGTCAAGTTCAGTGATGTTGCCTTCAAGATATTTTGGCTTGATGTATCTGATAAGTATATTTTTAACTTGTGTAATTAGAGTTCTATGCATAATGTGCATGCTCTTCTCTTTGCAATATCAAATTCGTTTGCTCAAATAGAGGAATTGCAGACTGAAGAAAAAACACAAAATAACAAGTTCATTTTGTTGTCCAAGAAAACTGTTAACTTATCCAACTTGCTCTGTACATAACTTTTCTTGGTCACTTCTTTGCTAGCTTTCGTTTTCTTCTCTTTTTTCATTGATTGTCTCTTCTTTAGTTCAACGTCAGACTGCCTAAACATATGTTGAGTTATATCAAATGTTTCTTTGTCTGCTTTTGGAGACTGTTGTCTTGTGTCCCTGTGTGGCTGAGAGAGAGATCCTGATTGTTAAAGTCTTGCTGCCTGACTGAGCTGAACGTTTAGATCCTTTTGAATCTAGTTTTTCCCTTTCCGCAGTGAAAATACTTCTTCAATGGCTTCCACATGTCCAAAATTCTGTTGAGGCACACCCCAAGTGATAGCCATCTTGTGTTAAGAAGTTGTTGAATTTTTCTTGTTTCTTTCTCATACAATCCTTGAAACTCTTTGAAATGTTGTTTCTGCTAGCACTTTGTCCTGGAAATAGTAGATATCTATCAATATATCAGACATGCCCAGCATGGCAGTTCTCTGGAAGCTTTCTGGGCAGCAATATTTATGAGGTGACAGGCACAGCCCATGAAGTAAATCACACTTTACCTCTACCAGACATAACTGAGACATTGTCTAAAGAAAAACTAAGACAGTTTCCCATGGAATTTTCTCCTCTTCGTCAGT
>NC_134828.1:119692779-119825144 GCF_004210375.1 Tachypleus tridentatus | reverse complement strand
TACTGGCTAAGTTCTCTATCGTCTGTCAAGAGTTTGGTATGGCTACAGTGTACTGGCTATCTTCTCTGTAGTTTATCAAGAGTTAGGATGGCTACAGTGTACTAACTAATTTCTCTATAATTTATCTTGAGTTAGCGATGGCTACAGTGTACTGGCTGTCTTCTCTGTAGTTTATCATGAGTTAGGGATGGCTACAGTGTACTGGCTAACTTCTCTGTAGTTTATCATGAGTTAGGTATGGCTACAGTGTACTAGCTAACCTCTCTATAGTTTATTATGAGTTAGGGATGGCTATAGTGTACTAGCTAACTTCACTGTAGTTTATCATGAGTTAGGGATGGCTACAGTGTACTAGCTAACTTCTATATATATTTTTTTCAAGAGTTAGCGATGGCTACAGTGTACTGGCTAACTTCTCTATATTGTTTATGAAGAGTTAGATTTGGCTACAGTGTACTGGCTAACTTTTCTATAGTTTATCAAGAGTTAGATATGGCTACAGTGTACTGGGTAACTTCACTATAGTTGATCATGAGTTATCGATGGCTACAGTGTACTAACTAACTTCTCTATAGTTTATCAACAGTTAGCGATGGGTACAGTGTACTGGCTAACTTCTCTATAGTTTATCAAGAGTTAGGTATGGCTACAGTGTACTAGCTGACTTCTCTGTAGTTTATCATGAGTGAGGTATGGCTACAGTGTACTGGCTAACTTCTCTTTAGTTTATCATGAGTTAGGGATGGCTACAGTGTACTGGCTAAATTGTCTATAGTTTATGATGAGTTAGGGATGGCTACAGTGTACTGGCTAAATTGTCTATAGTTTATCATGAGTTAGGGATGGCTACAGTGTACTGTCTAACTTCTCTATAGTTTATCATGAGTGAGGTATGGCTGGAGTGTACTGGCTAACTTCTCTGTAGTTTATCATGAGTTAGGTATGGCTACAGTGTACTAGCTAACTTCTCTATACTTTATCATGAGTTAGGTATGGCTACAGTGTACTGGCTAAGTACTCTATAGTTTATCATGAGTTAGCAGTGATGGCTACAGTGTATTAGCTAACTGCTAACTATAGTTTATCATGAGTTAGGTATGGCTACAGTGTACTAGCTAACTTCTCTATAGTTTATCATGAGTTAGCGATGGCTACAGTGTATTAGCTAACTGCTCTATAGTTTATCATGAGTTAGGTATGGCTACAGTGTACTAGCTAACTTCTCTATAGTTTATCATGAGCTTAGTGATGGCTACAGTGTATTAGCTAATTGCACTATAGTTTATCAAGAGTTAGGTATGGCTACAGTGTACTAGCTAACTTCTCTATAGTTTATCATGAGTTAGCGATGGCTACAGTGTATTAGCTAATTGCACTATAGTTTATCATGAGTTAGGTATGGCTACAGTGTACTAGCTAACTACTCTATAGTTTATCATGAGTTAGGTATGGCAACAGTGTACTAGCTAACTTCTCTATAGTCTGTCAAGAGTTAAATATGGCTACAGTGTACTAGCTAACTTCTCTATAGTTTATCATGAGTTAGCGATGGCTACAGTGTACTGGCAAACTTCTATATAGTTTATCAAGAGTTAGGGATGGCTACAGTGTACTGGCTAACTTCTCTATAGTTTATCAAGAGTTAGGGATGGCTACAGTGTACTGGCAAACTTCTCTATAGTTTATCAAGACTTGGGATGGCTACAGTGTACTGGCAAACTTCTATATAGTTTATCAAGAGTTAGGTATGGCTACAGTGTACTGGCTAACTTTTGAATAGTTTATCAAGAGTTAGGTATGGCTACAGTGTACTGGCTAACTTCTATATAGTTTATCAAGAGTTAGGGATGGCTACAGTGTACTGGCTATCTTCTCCATAGTTTATCAAAAGTTAGAAATGGCTACAGTGTACTGGCTAACTTCTCTGTAGTTTATCATGAGTTAGCGATGGCTACAGGTGTACTAGCTACTTCTCTATAGTTTATCATGAGTTAGCGATGGCTACAGTGTACTGGATAACTTCTCTATAGTTTATGAAGAGTTCGGTATGGCTGCAGTGTACTAGCTAACTTCTCTATAGTTTATCATGAGTTAGGGATGGCTACAGTGTACTAGCTAACTTCTCTATAGTTTATGAAGAGTTCGGTATGGCTGCAGTGTACTGGCTAACTTCTCTATAGTTTTTCATGAGTTAATTATGGCTACAGTGTACTGGCTAAGTACTCTATAGTTTATCATGAGTTAGGGATGGCTACAGTGTACTGGCTAACTTCTCTATAGTTTATGAAGAGTTAGGTATGGCTGCAGTGTACTAGCTAACTTCTCTATAGTTTATCATGAGTTAGGGATGGCTACAGTGTACTAGCTAACTTCTCTATAGTTTATGAAGAGTTCGGTATGGCTGCAGTGTACTAGCTAACTTCTCTATAGTTTATGAAGAGTTCGGTATAGCTACAATCTTCTAGCTAACTTCAGTATAGTTTATCATGAGTTAGGTATGGCTACAGTGTACTGGCTAATATCTCTGTAGTTTATCATGAGTTAGATATGGCTACAGTGTACTGGCTAACTTCTCTGTAGTTTATCATGAGTTAGGTATGGCTACAGTGTACTAGCAAACTTCTCTATAGTTTATCATGAGTTAGGGATGGCTACAGTGTAGTGGCTAACTTCTCTATAGTTTATCATGAGTTAGGGATGGCTACAGTGTACTAGCTAACTTCTCTATACTTTATCATGAGTAAGGTATGGCTACAGTGTACTGGCTAACTTCTCTATAGTTTATCAAGAGTTAGGGATGGCTTCAGTGTACTAGTTAAGTTCTTTATAGTTTATCATGAGTTAGCGGTGGCTACAGTGTACTGGTTAACTTCGCTATAGTTCATGAAGAGTTAGGTATGGCTACAGTGTACCGGCTAACTTCTCTATAGTTTATCATGAGTTAGCGATGGCTATAGTGTACTGACTAACTTATCTATAGTTTAACATAAGTTAGGGATGGCTACAGTGTACTAGCTAACTTCACTGTAGTTTATCATGAGTTAGGGATGGCTACAGTGTACTGGCTAACTTGTATATATATTTTTTCAAGAGTTAGCGATGGCTACAGTGTACTGGCTAACTTCCATACAGTTTATCAAGAGTTAGGGATGGCTACAGTGTACTGGATAACTTCTATAGTTTATCATGAGTTAGCGATGGCTACAGTGTACTGGCTAACTTCTATATAGTTTATCATTAGTTAGCGATGGCTACAATGTATTAGCTAACTTCTCTATAGTTTATCATGAGTTAGGGATGGCTACAGTGTACTGGCTAACTTCTCTATAGTTTATCATGAGTTAGCGATGGCTATAGTGTACTAGCTAACTTCACTATAGTTTATCAAGAGTTAGGGATGGCTTCAGTGTACTAGTTAAGTTCCTTATAGTTTATCATGAGTTAGCGGTGGCTACAGTGTACTGGTTAACTTCGCTATAGTTCATCAAGAGTTAGGTATGGCTACAGTGTACCGGCTAACTTCTCTATAGTTTATCATGAGTTAGCGATGGCTATAGTGTACTGACTAACTTATCTATAGTTTAACATAAGTTAGGGATGGCTACAGTGTACTAGCTAATTTCTCTATAGTCTGTCAAGAGTTTGGGATGGCTACAGTGTACTGGCTATCTTCTCTGTTGTTTGTCAAGAGTTAGGGATGGCTACAGTGTACTAACTAACTTCTCTATAATTTATCTTGAGTTAGCGATGGCTACAAAGTACTGGCTGACTTCTCTGTAGTTTATCATGAGTTAGGTATGGCTACAGTGTACTAGCTAACCTCTCTATAGTTTATCATGAGTTAGGAATGGCTACAGTGTACTGGCTAACTTCTCTATAGTTTTCATGAGTTAATTATGGTTACAGTGTACTGGCTATCTTCACTATAGTTGGTCATGAGTTAGCGATGGCTACAGTGTACTGGCTGTCTTCACTATAGTTGGTCATGAGTTAGCGATGGCTACAGTGTACTAGCTAACTTCTATAGTTTATCATGAGTTAGGTATGGCTACAGTGTACTGGCTAAGTTCTCTATAGTTTATCATGAGTTAGGGATTGCTACAGTGTACTGGCTAACTTGTCTATAGTTTATCAAGAGTTAGGTATGGCTACACTGTACTAGCTAAATTCTCTATAGTTTATCATGAGTTAGCGATGGCTACAGTGTATTAGCTAATTGCACTATAGTTTATCATGAGTTAGGTATGGCTACAGGGTACTGGCTAAGTTCTCTATCGTCTGTCAAGAGTTGGTATGGCTACAGTGTACTGGCTATCTTCTCTGTAGTTTATCAAGAGTTAGGATGGCTACAGTGTACTAACTAATTTCTCTATAATTTATCTTGAGTTAGCGATGGCTACAGTGTACTGGCTGTCTTCTCTGTAGTTTATCATGAGTTAGGGATGGCTACAGTGTACTGGCTAACTTCTCTGTAGTTTATCATGAGTTAGGTATGGCTACAGTGTACTAGCTAACCTCTCTATAGTTTATTATGAGCTAGGGATGGCTATAGTGTACTAGCTAACTTCACTGTAGTTTATCATGAGTTAGGGATGGCTACAGTGTACTGGCTAACTTGTATATATATTTTTTCAAGAGTTAGCGATGGCTACAGTGTACTGGCTAACTTCTATATTGTTTATGAAGAGTTAGATTTGGCTACAGTGTACTAGCTAACTTTTCTATAGTTTATCAAGAGTTAGATATGGTTACAGTGTACTGGGTAACTTCACTATAGTTGATCATGAGTTATCGATGGCTACAGTGTACTAACTAACTTCTATATAGTTTATCAACAGTTAGCGATGGGTACAGTGTACTGGCTAACTTCTCTATAGTTTATGAAGAGTTCGGTATGGCTACAGTGTACTAGCTGACTTCTCTGTAGTTTATCATGAGTGAGGTATGGCTGGAGTGTACTGGCTAACTTCTCTTTAGTTTATCATGAGTTAGGGATGGCTCCAGTGTACTGGCTAAATTGTCTATAGTTTATGATGAGTTAGGGATGGCTCCAGTGTACTGGCTAAATTGTCTATAGTTTATGATGAGTTAGGGATGGCTATAGTGTACTGTCTAACTTCTCTGTAGTTTATCATCAGTGAGGTATGGCTGGAGTGTACTGGCTAACTTCTCTATAGTATATCATGAGTTAGGTATGGCTACAGTGTACTAGCTAACTTCTCTATAGTTTATCATGAGTTAGGTATGGCTACAATGTACTGGCTAAGTACTCTATAGTTTATCATGAGTTAGCGATGGCTACAGTGTATTAGCTAATTCACTATAGTTTATCATGAGTTAGGTATGGCTACAGTGTACTAGCTAACTTCTCTATAGTTTATCATGAGTTAGCGATGGCTACAGTGTATTAGCTAATTCACTATAGTTTATCATGAGTTAGGTATGGCTACAGTGTACTAGCTAACTTCTCTATAGTTTATCATGAGTTAGCGATGGCTACAGTGTATTAGCTAATTGCACTATAGTTTATCATGAGTTAGGTATGGCTACAGTGTACTAGCTAACTTCTCTATAGTTTATCATGAGTTAGCGATGGCTACAGTGTATTAGCTAATTCACTATAGTTTATCATGAGTTAGGTATGGCTACAGTGTACTAGCTAACTTCTCTATAGTTTATCATGAGTTAGGTATGGCTACAGTGTACTAGCTAATTTCTCTAAGTCTGTCAAGAGTTAAATATGGCTACAGTGTGCTAGCTAACTTCTCTATAGTTTATCATGAGTTAGGGATGGCTACAGTGTATTGGCAAACTTCTATATAGTTTATCAAGAGTTAGGGATGGGTACAGTGTACTGGCAAACTTCTATATAATTTATCAAGAGTTAGGGATGGCTACAGTGTACTGGCAAACTTCTCTATAATTTATCAAGACTTGGGATGGCTACAGTGAACTGGCAAACTTCTCTATAGTTTATCAAGAGTTAGGTATGGCTACAGTGTATTGGCTAACTTTTGAATAGTTGATCAAGAGTTAGGTATGGCTACAGTGTACTGGCTAACTTCTATATAGTTTATCAAGAGTTAGGGATGGCTACAGTGTACTGGCTAACTTCTCTATAGTTTATCAAAGTTAGAAATGGCTACAGTGTACTGGCTAACTTCTCTATAGTTTATCATGAGTTAGCGATGGCTACAGTGTACTAGCTAACTTCTCTATAGTTTATGAAGAGTTAGCAGTGATGGCTACAGTGTACTGGCTAACTTCCATATAGTTTATCAAGAGTTAGGGATGGCTACAGTGTACTGGCTAACTTCTCTATAGTTTATCATGAGTTAGGATGGCTACAGTGTACTGGCTAACTTCTCTATAGTTTATCATGAGTTAGCGATGGCTACAGTGTATTAGCTAACTCTCTATAGTTTATCATGAGTTAGGGATGGCTACAGTGTACTGGCTAACTTCTCTATAGTTTATCATGAGTTAGGGATGGCTACAGTGTACTAGCTAACTTCTCTATAGTTTATCAAGAGTTAGGGATGGCTACAGTGTACTAGCTAACTTCTCTATAGTTTATCATGAGTTAGCGATGGCTACAGTGTACTGGCTAACTTCTCTATAGTTTATCAAGAGTTAGTATGGCTACAGTGTACTAGCTAACTTCTCTATAGTTTATCATGAGTTAGGATGGCTACAGTGTACTGGCTAACTTCTCTATAGTTTATCATGAGTTAGGGATGGCTACAGTGTACTAGCTAATTCTCTATAGTTTATCATGAGTTTGGGATGGCTACAGTGTACTGGCTATCTTCTCTGTAGTTTGTCAAGAGTTAGGGATGGCTACAGTGTACTAACTAACTTCTCTATAATTTATCATGAGTTAGGTATGGCTACAGTGTACTGGCTAAGTTCTCTATAGTTTATCATGAGTTAGGGATGGCTACAGTGTACTGGCTAACTTCTCTATAGTTTATCAAGAGTTAGGTATGGCTACACAAGAAGTTAGGTATGGCTACAGTACTAGCTAAATTCTCTATAGTTTATCATGAGTTAGCGATGGCTACAGTGTATTAGCTAATTGCACTATAGTTTATCATGAGTTAGGTATGGCTACAGGGTACTGGCTAAGTTCTCTATCGTCTGTCAAGAGTTTGGTATGGCTACAGTGTACTGGCTATCTTCTCTGTAGTTTATCAAGAGTTAGGATGGCTACAGTGTACTAACTAATTTCTCTATAATTTATCTTGAGTTAGCGATGGCTACAGTGTACTGGCTGTCTTCTCTGTAGTTTATCATGAGTTAGGGATGGCTACAGTGTACTGGCTAACTTCTCTGTAGTTTATCATGAGTTAGGTATGGCTACAGTGTACTAGCTAACCTCTCTATAGTTTATTATGAGTTAGGGATGGCTATAGTGTACTAGCTAACTTCACTGTAGTTTATCATGAGTTAGGGATGGCTACAGTGTACTGGCTAACTTGTATATATATTTTTTCAAGAGTTAGCGATGGCTACAGTGTACTGGCTAACTTCTATATTGTTTATGAAGAGTTAGATTTGGCTACAGTGTACTAGCTAACTTTTCTATAGTTTATCAAGAGTTAGATATGGTTACAGTGTACTGGGTAACTTCACTATAGTTGATCATGAGTTATCGATGGCTACAGTGTACTAACTAACTTCTATATAGTTTATCAACAGTTAGCGATGGGTACAGTGTACTGGCTAACTTCTCTATAGTTTATGAAGAGTTCGGTATGGCTACAGTGTACTAGCTGACTTCTCTGTAGTTTATCATGAGTGAGGTATGGCTGGAGTGTACTGGCTAACTTCTCTTTAGTTTATCATGAGTTAGGGATGGCTCCAGTGTACTGGCTAAATTGTCTATAGTTTATGATGAGTTAGGGATGGCTCCAGTGTACTGGCTAAATTGTCTATAGTTTATGATGAGTTAGGGATGGCTATAGTGTACTGTCTAACTTCTCTGTAGTTTATCATCAGTGAGGTATGGCTGGAGTGTACTGGCTAACTTCTCTGTAGTATATCATGAGTTAGGTATGGCTACAGTGTACTAGCTAACTTCTCTATACTTTATCATGAGTTAGGTATGGCTACAGTGTACTGGCTAAGTACTCTATAGTTTATCATGAGTTAGCGATGGCTACAGTGTATTAGCTAATTGCACTATAGTTTATCATGAGTTAGGTATGGCTACAGTGTACTAGCTAACTTCTCTATAGTTTATCATGAGTTAGCGATGGCTACAGTGTATTAGCTAATTGCACTATAGTTTATCATGAGTTAGGTATGGCTACAGTGTACTAGCTAACTTCTCTATAGTTTATCATGAGTTAGCGATGGCTACAGTGTATTAGCTAATTGCACTATAGTTTATCATGAGTTAGGTATGGCTACAGTGTACTAGCTAACTCTCTATAGTTTATCATGAGTTAGCGATGGCTACAGTGTATTAGCTAATTGCACTATAGTTTATCATGAGTTAGGTATGGCTACAGTGTACTAGCTAACTTCTCTATAGTTTATCATGAGTTAGGTATGGCAACAGTGTACTAGCTAATTTCTCTAAAGTCTGTCAAGAGTTAAATATGGCTACAGTGTGCTAGCTAACTTCTCTATACTTTATCATGAGTTAGGGATGGCTACAGTGTATTGGCAAACTTCTATATAGTTTATCAAGAGTTAGGGATGGGTACAGTGTACTGGCAAACTTCTATATAATTTATCAAGAGTTAGGGATGGCTACAGTGTACTGGCAAACTTCTCTATAATTTATCAAGACTTGGGATGGCTACAGTGAACTGGCAAACTTCTATATAGTTTATCAAGAATTAGGTATGGCTACAGTGTATTGGCTAACTTTTGAATAGTTGATCAAGAGTTAGGTATGGCTACAGTGTACTGGCTAACTTCTATATAGTTTATCAAGAGTTAGGGATGGCTACAGTGTACTGGCTATCTTCTCCATACTTTATCAAAAGTTAGAAATGGCTACAGTGTACTGGCGAACTTCTCTGTAGTTTATCATGAGTTAGCGATGGCTACAGCATACTAGCTAACTTCTCTATAGTTTATGAAGAGTTAGCGATGGCTACAGTGTACTGGATAACTTCTATATAGTTTATGAAGAGTTCGGTATGGCTGCAGTGTACTAGCTAACTTCTCTATAGTTTATCATGAGTTAGGGATGGCTACAGTGTACTAGCTAACTTCTCTATAGTTTATGAAGAGTTCGGTATGGCTGCAGTGTACTGGCTAACTTCTCTATAGTTTTTCATGAGTTAATTATGGCTACAGTGTACTGGCTAAGTACTCTATAGTTTATCATGAGTTAGGGATGGCTACAGTGTACTGGCTAACTTCTCTATAGTTTATGAAGAGTTCGGTATGGCTGCAGTGTACTAGCTAACTTCTCTATAGTTTATCATGAGTTAGGGATGGCTACAGTGTACTAGCTAACTTCTCTATAGTTTATGAAGAGTTCGGTATGGCTGCAGTGTACTAGCTAACTTCTCTATAGTTTATGAAGAGTTCGGTATGGCTACAATCTTCTAGCTAACTTCAGTATAGTTTATCATGAGTTAGGTATGGCTACAGTGTACTGGCTAATATCTCTGTAGTTTATCATGAGTTAGATATGGCTACAGTGTACTGGCTAACTTCTCTGTAGTTTATCATGAGTTAGGTATGGCTACAGTGTACTAGCAAACTTCTCTATAGTTTATCATGAGTTAGGGATGGCTACAGTGTAGTGGCTAACTTCTCTATAGTTTATCATGAGTTAGGGATGGCTACAGTGTACTAGCTAACTTCTCTATACTTTATCATGAGTAAGGTATGGCTACAGTGTACTGGCTAACTTCTCTATAGTTTATCAAGAGTTAGGGATGGCTTCAGTGTACTAGTTAAGTTCTTTATAGTTTATCATGAGTTAGCGGTGGCTACAGTGTACTGGTTAACTTCGCTATAGTTCATGAAGAGTTAGGTATGGCTACAGTGTACCGGCTAACTTCTCTATAGTTTATCATGAGTTAGCGATGGCTATAGTGTACTGACTAACTTATCTATAGTTTAACATAAGTTAGGGATGGCTACAGTGTACTAGCTAACTTCACTGTAGTTTATCATGAGTTAGGGATGGCTACAGTGTACTGGCTAACTTGTATATATATTTTTTCAAGAGTTAGCGATGGCTACAGTGTACTGGCTAACTTCCATACAGTTTATCAAGAGTTAGGGATGGCTACAGTGTACTGGATAACTTCTATATAGTTTATCATGAGTTAGCGATGGCTACAGTGTACTGGCTAACTTCTATATAGTTTATCATTAGTTAGCGATGGCTACAATGTATTAGCTAACTTCTCTATAGTTTATCATGAGTTAGGGATGGCTACAGTGTACTGGCTAACTTCTCTATAGTTTATCATGAGTTAGCGATGGCTATAGTGTACTAGCTAACTTCACTATAGTTTATCAAGAGTTAGGGATGGCTTCAGTGTACTAGTTAAGTTCCTTATAGTTTATCATGAGTTAGCGGTGGCTACAGTGTACTGGTTAACTTCGCTATAGTTCATCAAGAGTTAGGTATGGCTACAGTGTACCGGCTAACTTCTCTATAGTTTATCATGAGTTAGCGATGGCTATAGTGTACTGACTAACTTATCTATAGTTTAACATAAGTTAGGGATGGCTACAGTGTACTAGCTAATTTCTCTATAGTCTGTCAAGAGTTTGGGATGGCTACAGTGTACTGGCTATCTTCTCTGTTGTTTGTCAAGAGTTAGGGATGGCTACAGTGTACTAACTAACTTCTCTATAATTTATCTTGAGTTAGCGATGGCTACAAAGTACTGGCTGACTTCTCTGTAGTTTATCATGAGTTAGGTATGGCTACAGTGTACTAGCTAACCTCTCTATAGTTTATTATGAGCTAGGAATGGCTACAGTGTACTGGCTAACTTCTCTATAGTTTTCATGAGTTAATTATGGTTACAGTGTACTGGCTATCTTCACTATAGTTGGTCATGAGTTAGCGATGGCTACAGTGTACTGGCTGTCTTCACTATAGTTGGTCATGAGTTAGCGATGGCTACAGTGTACTAGCTAACTCTCTATACTTTATCATGAGTTAGGTATGGCTACAGTGTACTGGCTAAGTTCTCTATAGTTTATCATGAGTTAGGGATTGCTACAGTGTACTGGCTAACTTGTCTATAGTTTATCAAGAGTTAGGTATGGCTACACTGTACTAGCTAAATTCTCTATAGTTTATCATGAGTTAGCGATGGCTACAGTGTATTAGCTAATTGCACTATAGTTTATCATGAGTTAGGTATGGCTACAGGGTACTGGCTAAGTTCTCTATCGTCTGTCAAGAGTTTGGTATGGCTACAGTGTACTGGCTATCTTCTCTGTAGTTTATCAAGAGTTAGGATGGCTACAGTGTACTAACTAATTTCTCTATAATTTATCTTGAGTTAGCGATGGCTACAGTGTACTGGCTGTCTTCTCTGTAGTTTATCATGAGTTAGGGATGGCTACAGTGTACTGGCTAACTTCTCTGTAGTTTATCATGAGTTAGGTATGGCTACAGTGTACTAGCTAACCTCTCTATAGTTTATTATGAGCTAGGGATGGCTATAGTGTACTAGCTAACTTCACTGTAGTTTATCATGAGTTAGGGATGGCTACAGTGTACTGGCTAACTTGTATATATATTTTTTCAAGAGTTAGCGATGGCTACAGTGTACTGGCTAACTTCTATATTGTTTATGAAGAGTTAGATTTGGCTACAGTGTACTAGCTAACTTTTCTATAGTTTATCAAGAGTTAGATATGGTTACAGTGTACTGGGTAACTTCACTATAGTTGATCATGAGTTATCGATGGCTACAGTGTACTAACTAACTTCTATATAGTTTATCAACAGTTAGCGATGGGTACAGTGTACTGGCTAACTTCTCTATAGTTTATGAAGAGTTCGGTATGGCTACAGTGTACTAGCTGACTTCTCTGTAGTTTATCATGAGTGAGGTATGGCTGGAGTGTACTGGCTAACTTCTCTTTAGTTTATCATGAGTTAGGGATGGCTCCAGTGTACTGGCTAAATTGTCTATAGTTTATGATGAGTTAGGGATGGCTCCAGTGTACTGGCTAAATTGTCTATAGTTTATGATGAGTTAGGGATGGCTATAGTGTACTGTCTAACTTCTCTGTAGTTTATCATCAGTGAGGTATGGCTGGAGTGTACTGGCTAACTTCTCTGTAGTATATCATGAGTTAGGTATGGCTACAGTGTACTAGCTAACTTCTCTATACTTTATCATGAGTTAGGTATGGCTACAATGTACTGGCTAAGTACTCTATAGTTTATCATGAGTTAGCGATGGCTACAGTGTATTAGCTAATTGCACTATAGTTTATCATGAGTTAGGTATGGCTACAGTGTACTAGCTAACTTCTCTATAGTTTATCATGAGTTAGCGATGGCTACAGTGTATTAGCTAATTGCACTATAGTTTATCATGAGTTAGGTATGGCTACAGTGTACTAGCTAACTTCTCTATAGTTTATCATGAGTTAGCGATGGCTACAGTGTATTAGCTAATTGCACTATAGTTTATCATGAGTTAGGTATGGCTACAGTGTACTAGCTAACTCTCTATAGTTTATCATGAGTTAGCGATGGCTACAGTGTATTAGCTAATTGCACTATAGTTTATCATGAGTTAGGTATGGCTACAGTGTACTAGCTAACTTCTCTATAGTTTATCATGAGTTAGGTATGGCAACAGTGTACTAGCTAATTTCTCTAAAGTCTGTCAAGAGTTAAATATGGCTACAGTGTGCTAGCTAACTTCTCTATACTTTATCATGAGTTAGGGATGGCTACAGTGTATTGGCAAACTTCTATATAGTTTATCAAGAGTTAGGGATGGGTACAGTGTACTGGCAAACTTCTATATAATTTATCAAGAGTTAGGGATGGCTACAGTGTACTGGCAAACTTCTCTATAATTTATCAAGACTTGGGATGGCTACAGTGTACTGGCAAACTTCTATATAGTTTATCAAGAGTTAGGTATGGCTACAGTGTATTGGCTAACTTTTGAATAGTTGATCAAGAGTTAGGTATGGCTACAGTGTACTGGCTAACTTCTATATAGTTTATCAAGAGTTAGGGATGGCTACAGTGTACTGGCTATCTTCTCCATACTTTATCAAAAGTTAGAAATGGCTACAGTGTACTGGCGAACTTCTCTGTAGTTTATCATGAGTTAGCGATGGCTACAGTGTACTAGCTAACTTCTCTATAGTTTATGAAGAGTTAGCGATGGCTACAGTGTACTGGCAAACTTCCATATAGTTTATCAAGAGTTAGGGATGGCTACAGTGTACTGGCTAACTTCTCTATAGTTTATCATGAGTTAGCGATGGCTACAGTGTACTGGCTAACTTCTCTATAGTTTATCATGAGTTAGCGATGGCTACAGTGTACTAGCTAACTTCACTATAGTTTATCAAGAGTTAGGGATGGCTTCAGTGTACTAGTTAAGTTCTTTATAGTTTATCATGAGTTAGCGGTGGCTACAGTGTACTGGTTAACTTCGCTATAGTTCATCAAGAGTTAGGTATGGCTACAGTGTACCGGCTAACTTCTCTATAGTTTATCATGAGTTAGCGATGGCTATAGTGTACTGACTAACTTATCTATAGTTTAACATAAGTTAGGGATGGCTACAGTGTACTAGCTAATTTCTCTATAGTCTGTCAAGAGTTTGGGATGGCTACAGTGTACTGGCTATCTTCTCTGTAGTTTGTCAAGAGTTAGGGATGGCTACAGTGTACTAACTAACTTCTCTATAATTTATCTTGAGTTAGCGATGGCTACAAAGTACTGGCTGACTTCTCTGTAGTTTATCATGAGTTAGGTATGGCTACAGTGTACTAGCTAACCTCTCTATAGTTTATCATGAGTTAGGAATGGCTACAGTGTACTGGCTAACTTCTCTATAGTTTTTCATGAGTTAATTATGGTTACAGTGTACTGGCTATCTTCACTATAGTTTATCATGAGTTAGCGATGGCTACAGTGTACTGGCTGTCTTCACTATAGTTTATCATGAGTTAGCGATGGCTACAGTGTACTAGCTAACTTCTCTATAGTTTATCATGAGTTTGGTATGGCTACAGTGTACTAGCTAACTTCTCTATACTTTATCATGAGTTAAAGATTGCTACAGTGTACTGGCTAACTTCTCTATAGTTTATCAAGAGTTAGGTATGGCTACAGTGTACTAGCTAAATTCTCTATAGTTTATCATGAGTTAGGATGGCTACAGTGTACTGGCTATCTTCACTATAGTTGGTCATGAGTTAGCGATGGCTACAGTGTACTGGCTAACTTCTCTATAGTTTATCATGAGTTAGGTATGGCTACAGTGTACTGGCTAAGTTCTCTATAGTTTATCATGAGTTAGGGATTGCTACAGTGTACTGGCTAACTCTCTATAGTTTATCAAGAGTTAGGTATGGCTACAGTGTACTAGCTAACTTCTCTATAGTTTATCAAGAGTTAGGTATGGCTACAGTGTACTGGCTAAGTTCTCTATAGTTTATCATGAGTTAGGGATGGCTACAGTGTACTGGCTAACTTCTCTATAGTTTATCAAGAGTTAGGTATGGCTACACTGAACTAGCTAAATTCTCTATAGTTTATCATGAGTTAGGATGGCTACAGTGTATTAGCTAATTGCACTATAGTTTATCATGAGTTAGGTATGGCTACAGTGTACTGGCTAAGCACTCTATAGTTTATCATGAGTTAGGGATGGCTACAGTGTACTATCTAACTTCTATATATATTTCTTCAAGAGTTAGCGATGGCTACAGTGTACTAGCTAACTCTCTATAGTTTATCATGAGTTAGCTATGGCTACAGTGTACTGACTAACTTATCTATAGTTTATCATAAGTTAGGGATGGCTACAGTGTACTAGCTAACTCTCTATAGTTTATCATGAGTTAGGATGGCTACAGTGTACTGACTAACTTATCTATAGTTTAACATAAGTTAGGGACGGCTACAGTGTACTAGCTAATTTCTCTATAGTCTGTCAAGAGTTTGGTATGGCTACAGTGTACTGGCTATCTTCTCTGTAGTTTATCAAGAGTTAGGATGGCTACAGTGTACTAACTAATTTCTCTATAATTTATCTTGAGTTAGCGATGGCTACAGTGTACTGGCTGTCTTCTCTGTAGTTTATCATGAGTTAGGGATGGCTACAGTGTACTGGCTAACTTCTCTGTAGTTTATCATGAGTTAGGTATGGCTACAGTGTACTAGCTAACCTCTCTATAGTTTATTATGAGCTAGGGATGGCTACAGTGTACTGGCTAACTTCTCTATAGTTTTTCATGAGTTAATTATGGCTACAGTGTAGTGGCTAACTACACTGTAGTTTATCATGAGTTAGCGATGGCTACTGTGTACTAGCTAACTTCTATATAGTTTATCAAGAGTTAGCGATGGCTAAAGTGTACTGGCTAACTTCTCTATAGTTTATGAAGAGTTCGGTATGGCTGCAGTGTACTAGCTAACTTCTCTATAGTTTATGAAGAGTTCGGTATGGCTACAGTGTTCTAGCTAACTTCTCTATAGTTTATCATGAGTTAGGTATGGCTACAGTGTACTGGCTAATATCTCTGTAGTTTATCATGAGTTAGATATGGCTACAGTGTACTGGCTAACTTCTCTGTAGTTTATCATGAGTTAGGTATGGCTACAGTGTACTAGCAAACTTCTCTATAGTTTATCATGAGTTAGGGATGGCTACAGTGTAGTGGCTAACTTCTCTATAGTTTATCATGAGTTAGGGATGGCTACAGTGTACTAGCTAACTTCTCTATACTTTATCATGAGTAAGGTATGGCTACAGTGTACTGGCTAACTTCTCTATAGTTTATCAAGAGTTAGGAATGGCTATAGTGTACTAGCTAACTTCACTGTAGTTTATCATGAGTTAGGGATGGCTACAGTGTACTGGCTAACTTGTATATATATTTTTTCAAGAGTTAGCGATGGCTACAGTGTACTGGCTAACTTCTATATTGTTTATGAAGAGTAAGATTTGGCTACAGTGTACTAGCTAAGTTTTCTATAGTTTATCAAGAGTTAGATATGGTTACAGTGTACTGGGTAACTTCACTATAGTTGATCATGAGTTATCGATGGCTACAGTGTACTAGCTAACTTCTATATAGTTTATCAAGAGTTAGCGATGGGTACAGTGTACTGGCTAACTTCTCTATAGTTTATGAAGAGTTAGGTATGGCTACAGTGTACTAGCTAACTTCTCTATAGTTTATCAAGAGTTAAATATGGCTACAGTGTGCTAGCTAACTTCTCTATAGTTTATCATGAGTTAGGGATGGCTACAGTGTACTGGCAAACTTCTCTATAGTTTATCAAGAGTTAGGATGGCTACAGTGTACTGGCAAACTTCTATATAGTTTATCAAGAGTTAGGGATGGCTACAGTGTACTGGCAAACTTCTCTATAGTTTATCAAGAGTTGGGATGGCTACAGTGAACTGGCAAACTTCTATATAGTTTATCAAGAGTTAGGTATGGCTACAGTGTATTGGCTAAATTTTGAATAGTTGATCAAGAGTTAGGTATGGCTACAGTGTACTGGCTAACTTCTATATAGTTTATCAAGAGTTAGGGATGGCTACAGTGTACTGGCTATCTTCTCCATACTTTATCAAGAGTTAGAAATGGCTACAGTGTACTGGCTAACTTCTCTATAGTTTATCATGAGTTAGCGATGGCTACAGTGTACTAGCTAACTTCTCTATAGTTTATGAAGAGTTAGCGATGGCTACAGTGTACTGGCAAACTTCCATACAGTTTATCAAGAGTTAGGGATGGCTACAGTGTACTGGATAACTTCTATATAGTTTATCATGAGTTAGCGATGGCTACAGTGTACTGGCTAACTTCTATATAGTTTATCATTAGTTAGCGATGGCTACAATGTATTAGCTAACTTCTCTATAGTTTATCATGAGTTAGGGATGGCTACAGTGTACTGGCTAACTTCTCTATAGTTTATCATGAGTTAGCGATGGCTATAGTGTACTAGCTAACTTCACTATAGTTTATCAAGAGTTAGGGATGGCTTCAGTGTACTAGTTAAGTTCTTTATAGTTTATCATGAGTTAGCGGTGGCTACAGTGTACTGGTTAACTTCGCTATAGTTCATCAAGAGTTAGGTATGGCTACAGTGTACTGGCTAACTTCTCTATAGTTTATCATGAGTTAGCGATGGCTACAGTGTACTGACTAACTTATCTATAGTTTATCATAAGTTAGGGATGGCTACAGTGTACTAGCTAATTTCTCTATAGTCTGTGAAGAGTTTGGGATGGCTACAGTGTACTGGCTATCTTCTCTGTAGTTTGTCAAGAGTTAGGGATGGCTACAGTGTACTAACTAACCTCTCTATAGTTTATTATGAGCTAGGAATGGCTACAGTGTACTGGCTAACTTCTCTATAGTTTTCATGAGTTAATTATGGCTACAGTGTACTGGCTAACTTCACTATAGTTTATCATGAGTTAGGATGGCTACAGTGTACTGGCTGTCTTCACTATAGTTGGTCATGAGTTAGCGATGGCTACAGTGTACTAGCTAACTTTTCTATAGTTTATCATGAGTTAGGTATGGCTACAGTGTACTAGCTAACTCTCTATAGTTTATCATGAGTTAAAGATGGCTACAGTGTACTGGCTAACTTCTCTATAGTTTATCAAGAGTTAGGTATGGCTACAGTGTACTAGCTAAATTCTCTATAGTTTATCATGAGTTAGGATGGCTACAGTGTACTGGCTATCTTCACTATAGTTTATCATGAGTTAGCGATGGCTACAGTGTACTGGCTAACTTCTCTATAGTTTATCATGAGTTAGGTATGGCTACAGTGTACTGGCTAAGTTCTCTATAGTTTATCATGAGTTAGGGATGGCTACAGTGTACTGGCTAACTTCTCTATAGTTTATCAAGAGTTAGGTATGGCTACAGTGTACTAGCTAACTTCTCTATAGTTTATCAAGAGTTAGGTATGGCTACAGTGTACTGGCTAAGTTCTCTATAGTTTATCATGAGTTAGGGATGGCTACAGTGTACTGGCTAACTTCTCTATAGTTTATCAAGAGTTAGGTATGGCTACAGTGTACTAGCTAAATTCTCTATAGTTTATCATGAGTTAGCGATGGCTACAGTGTATTAGCTAATTTCACTATAGTTTATCATGAGTTAGGTATGGCTACAGTGTACTGGCTAACTTCTCTATAGTTTATCATGAGTTAGGGATGGCTACAGTGTACTATCTAACTTCTATATATATTTCTTCAAGAGTTAGCGATGGCTACAGTGTACTAGCTAACTTCTATAGTTTATCATGAGTTAGCGATGGCTACAGTGTACTGGACTAACTTATCTATAGTTTATCATGAGTTAGGGATGGCTACAGTGTACTAGCTAATTTCTCTATAGTTTGTCAAGAGTTTGGTATGGCTACAGTGTACTGGCTATCTTCTCTGTAGTTTATCAAGAGTTAGGATGGCTACAGTGTACTAACTAACTTCTCTATAATTTATCTTGAGTTAGCGATGGCTACAGTGTACTGGCTGTCTTCTCTGTAGTTTATCATGAGTTAGGGATGGCTACAGTGTACTGGCTAACTTCTCTATAGTTTATCATGAGTTAGGTATGGCTACAGTGTACTAGCTAACTTCTCTATAGTTTATCATGAGTTAGGGATGGCTACAGTGTACTGGCTAACTTCTCTATAGTTTTTCATGAGTTAATTATGGCTACAGTGTAGTGGCTAACTACACTGTAGTTTATCATGAGTTAGGATGGCTACAGTGTACTAGCTAACTTCTCTATAGTTTATCAAGAGTTAGCGATGGCTAAAGTGTACTGGCTAACTTCTCTATAGTTTATCAAGAGTTAGGTATGGCTGCAGTGTACTAGCTAACTTCTCTATAGTTTATCAAGAGTTCGGTATGGCTACAATCTTCTAGCTAACTTCAGTATAGTTTATCATGAGTTAGGTATGGCTACAGTGTACTGGCTAATATCTCTGTAGTTTATCATGAGTTAGATATGGCTACAGTGTACTGGCTAACTTCTCTGTAGTTTATCATGAGTTAGGTATGGCTACAGTGTACTAGCTAACTTCTCTATAGTTTATCATGAGTTAGGGATGGCTACAGTGTACTGGCTAACTTCTCTATAGTTTATCATGAGTTAGGGATGGCTACAGTGTACTAGCTAACTTCTCTATAGTTTATCATGAGTTAGGTATGGCTACAGTGTACTGGCTAACTTCTCTATAGTTTATCAAGAGTTAGGAATGGCTATAGTGTACTAGCTAACTTCACTGTAGTTTATCATGAGTTAGGGATGGCTACAGTGTACTGGCTAACTTCTATATATATTTTTTCAAGAGTTAGCGATGGCTACAGTGTACTGGCTAACTTCTATATTGTTTATGAAGAGTTAAGATTTGGCTACAGTGTACTAGCTAACTTTTCTATAGTTTATCAAGAGTTAGATATGGTTACAGTGTACTGGGTAACTTCACTATAGTTGATCATGAGTTATCGATGGCTACAGTGTACTAGCTAACTTCTATATAGTTTATCAAGAGTTAGCGATGGGTACAGTGTACTGGCTAACTTCTCTATAGTTTATGAAGAGTTCGGTATGGCTACAGTGTACTAGCTAACTTCTCTGTAGTTTATCATGAGTTAGGTATGGCTACAGTGTACTGGCTAACTTCTCTTAGTTTATCATGAGTTAGGGATGGCTACAGTGTACTGGCTAAATTGTCTATAGTTTATCATGAGTTAGGGATGGCTACAGTGTACTGTCTAACTCTCTATAGTTTATCATCAGTGAGGTATGGCTACAGTGTACTGGCTAACTTCTCTGTAGTTTATCAAGAGTTAGGATGGCTACAGTGTACTAGCTAACTTCTCTATAGTTTATCATGAGTTAGGATGGCTACAGTGTACTGGCTGTCTTCTCTATAGTTTATCATGAGTTAGGGATGGCTACAGTGTACTGGCTAACTTCTCTATAGTTTATCATGAGTTAGGTATGGCTACAGTGTACTAGCTAACTCTCTATAGTTTATCATGAGTTAGGGATGGCTACAGTGTACTGGCTAACTCTCTATAGTTTATCATGAGTTAGGGATGGCTACAGTGTACTAGCTAACTTCTCTATAGTTTATCATGAGTTAGGTATGGCTACAGTGTACTGGCTAACTTCTCTATAGTTTATCAAGAGTTAGGAATGGCTACAGTGTACTAGCTAACTTCACTATAGTTTATCATGAGTTAGGGATGGCTACAGTGTACTGGCTAACTTGTATATATATATTTATCAAGAGTTAGGATGGCTACAGTGTACTGGCTAACTTCTATATAGTTTATCAAGAGTTAGATTTGGCTACAGTGTACTAGCTAACTTTTCTATAGTTTATCAAGAGTTAGATATGGCTACAGTGTACTGGCTAACTTCACTATAGTTTATCATGAGTTAGGGATGGCTACAGTGTACTAGCTAACTTCTCTATAGTTTATCAAGAGTTAGCGATGGGTACAGTGTACTGGCTAACTTCTCTATAGTTTATGAAGAGTTCGGTATGGCTACAGTGTATTGGCTAACTTTTGAATAGTTGATCAAGAGTTAGGTATGGCTACAGTGTACTGGCTAACTTCTCTATAGTTTATCAAGAGTTAGGGATGGCTACAGTGTACTGGCTATCTCTCCATAGTTTATCAAGAGTTAGAAATGGCTACAGTGTACTGGTGAACTTCTCTGTAGTTTATCATGAGTTAGTGATGGCTACAGTGTATTAGCTAACTTCTCAATAGTTTATCATGATTTAGGGATGGCTACAGTGTACCAGCTAACTTTTCTATTGCTTATCATGTGTTGGGGATGGCTACAGCATACTAGCTAACTTCTCTATAGTTTATGAAGAGTTAGCGATGGCTACAGTGTACTGGCAAACTTCCATACAGTTTATCAAGAGTTAGGGATGGCTACAGTGTACTGGATAACTTCTATATAGTTTATCATGAGTTAGCGATGGCTACAGTGTACTGGCTAACTTCTATATAGTTTATCATTAGTTAGCGATGGCTACAATGTATTAGCTAACTTCTCTATAGTTTATCATGAGTTAGGGATGGCTACAGTGTACTGGCTAACTTCTCTATAGTTTATCATGAGTTAGCGATGGCTATAGTGTACTAGCTAACTTCACTATAGTTTATCAAGAGTTAGGGATGGCTTCAGTGTACTAGTTAAGTTCCTTATAGTTTATCATGAGTTAGCGGTGGCTACAGTGTACTGGTTAACTTCGCTATAGTTCATCAAGAGTTAGGTATGGCTACAGTGTACCGGCTAACTTCTCTATAGTTTATCATGAGTTAGCGATGGCTATAGTGTACTGACTAACTTATCTATAGTTTAACATAAGTTAGGGATGGCTACAGTGTACTAGCTAATTTCTCTATAGTCTGTCAAGAGTTTGGGATGGCTACAGTGTACTGGCTATCTTCTCTGTAGTTTGTCAAGAGTTAGGGATGGCTACAGTGTACTAACTAACTTCTCTATAATTTATCTTGAGTTAGCGATGGCTACAAAGTACTGGCTGACTTCTCTGTAGTTTATCATGAGTTAGGTATGGCTACAGTGTACTAGCTAACCTCTCTATAGTTTATTATGAGCTAGGAATGGCTACAGTGTACTGGCTAACTTCTCTATAGTTTTTCATGAGTTAATTATGGTTACAGTGTACTGGCTATCTTCACTATAGTTGGTCATGAGTTAGCGATGGCTACAGTGTACTGGCTGTCTTCACTATAGTTGGTCATGAGTTAGCGATGGCTACAGTGTACTAGCTAACTTCTCTATACTTTATCATGAGTTAGGTATGGCTACAGTGTACTGGCTAAGTTCTCTATAGTTTATCATGAGTTAGGGATTGCTACAGTGTACTGGCTAACTTGTCTATAGTTTATCAAGAGTTAGGTATGGCTACACTGTACTAGCTAAATTCTCTATAGTTTATCATGAGTTAGCGATGGCTACAGTGTATTAGCTAATTGCACTATAGTTTATCATGAGTTAGGTATGGCTACAGGGTACTGGCTAAGTTCTCTATCGTCTGTCAAGAGTTTGGTATGGCTACAGTGTACTGGCTATCTTCTCTGTAGTTTATCAAGAGTTAGGATGGCTACAGTGTACTAACTAATTTCTCTATAATTTATCTTGAGTTAGCGATGGCTACAGTGTACTGGCTGTCTTCTCTGTAGTTTATCATGAGTTAGGGATGGCTACAGTGTACTGGCTAACTTCTCTGTAGTTTATCATGAGTTAGGTATGGCTACAGTGTACTAGCTAACCTCTCTATAGTTTATTATGAGCTAGGGATGGCTATAGTGTACTAGCTAACTTCACTGTAGTTTATCATGAGTTAGGGATGGCTACAGTGTACTGGCTAACTTGTATATATATTTTTTCAAGAGTTAGCGATGGCTACAGTGTACTGGCTAACTTCTATATTGTTTATGAAGAGTTAGATTTGGCTACAGTGTACTAGCTAACTTTTCTATAGTTTATCAAGAGTTAGATATGGTTACAGTGTACTGGGTAACTTCACTATAGTTGATCATGAGTTATCGATGGCTACAGTGTACTAACTAACTTCTATATAGTTTATCAACAGTTAGCGATGGGTACAGTGTACTGGCTAACTTCTCTATAGTTTATGAAGAGTTCGGTATGGCTACAGTGTACTAGCTGACTTCTCTGTAGTTTATCATGAGTGAGGTATGGCTGGAGTGTACTGGCTAACTTCTCTTTAGTTTATCATGAGTTAGGGATGGCTCCAGTGTACTGGCTAAATTGTCTATAGTTTATGATGAGTTAGGGATGGCTCCAGTGTACTGGCTAAATTGTCTATAGTTTATGATGAGTTAGGGATGGCTATAGTGTACTGTCTAACTTCTCTGTAGTTTATCATCAGTGAGGTATGGCTGGAGTGTACTGGCTAACTTCTCTGTAGTATATCATGAGTTAGGTATGGCTACAGTGTACTAGCTAACTCTCTATACTTTATCATGAGTTAGGTATGGCTACAATGTACTGGCTAAGTACTCTATAGTTTATCATGAGTTAGCGATGGCTACAGTGTATTAGCTAATTGCACTATAGTTTATCATGAGTTAGGTATGGCTACAGTGTACTAGCTAACTTCTCTATAGTTTATCATGAGTTAGCGATGGCTACAGTGTATTAGCTAATTGCACTATAGTTTATCATGAGTTAGGTATGGCTACAGTGTACTAGCTAACTCTCTATAGTTTATCATGAGTTAGCGATGGCTACAGTGTATTAGCTAATTGCACTATAGTTTATCATGAGTTAGGTATGGCTACAGTGTACTAGCTAACTTCTCTATAGTTTATCATGAGTTAGCGATGGCTACAGTGTATTAGCTAATTGCACTATAGTTTATCATGAGTTAGGTATGGCTACAGTGTACTAGCTAACTTCTCTATAGTTTATCATGAGTTAGGTATGGCAACAGTGTACTAGCTAATTTCTCTAAAGTCTGTCAAGAGTTAAATATGGCTACAGTGTGCTAGCTAACTTCTCTATACTTTATCATGAGTTAGGGATGGCTACAGTGTACTGGCAAACTTCTATATAGTTTATCAAGAGTTAGGGATGGGTACAGTGTACTGGCAAACTTCTATATAATTTATCAAGAGTTAGGGATGGCTACAGTGTACTGGCAAACTTCTCTATAATTTATCAAGACTTGGGATGGCTACAGTGAACTGGCAAACTTCTATATAGTTTATCAAGAATTAGGTATGGCTACAGTGTATTGGCTAACTTTTGAATAGTTGATCAAGAGTTAGATATGGCTACAGTGTACTGGCTAACTTCTATATAGTTTATCAAGAGTTAGGGATGGCTACAGTGTACTGGCTATCTTCTCCATACTTTATCAAAAGTTAGAAATGGCTACAGTGTACTGGCGAACTTCTCTGTAGTTTATCATGAGTTAGCGATGGCTACAGCATACTAGCTAACTTCTCTATAGTTTATGAAGAGTTAGCGATGGCTACAGTGTACTGGCAAACTTCCATACAGTTTATCAAGAGTTAGGGATGGCTACAGTGTATTGGATAACTTCTATATAGTTTATCATGAGTTAGCGATGGCTACAGTGTACTGGCTAACTTCTATATAGTTTTTCATTAGTTAGCGATGGCTATAGTGTACTAGCTAACTTCACTGTAGTTTATCATGAGTTAGGGATGGCTACAGTGTACTGGCTAACTTGTATATATATTTTTTCAAGAGTTAGCGATGGCTACAGTGTACTGGCTAACTTCTATATTGTTTATGAAGAGTTAGATTTGGCTACAGTGTACTAGCTAACTTTTCTATAGTTTATCAAGAGTTAGATATGGTTACAGTGTACTGGGTAACTTCACTATAGTTGATCATTAGTTATCGATGGCTACAGTGTACTAACTAACTTCTATATAGTTTATCAACAGTTAGCGATGGGTACAGTGTACTGGCTAACTTCTCTATAGTTTATGAAGAGTTCGGTATGGCTACAGTGTACTAGCTGACTTCTCTGTAGTTTATCATGAGTGAGGTATGGCTGGAGTGTACTGGCTAACTTCTCTTTAGTTTATCATGAGTTAGGGATGGCTACAGTGTACTGGCTAAATTGTCTATAGTTTATGATGAGTTAGGGATGGCTCCAGTGTACTGGCTAAATTGTCTATAGTTTATGATGAGTTAGGGATGGCTATAGTGTACTGTCTAACTCTCTGTAGTTTATCATCAGTGAGGTATGGCTGAGTGTACTGGCTAACTCTCTGTAGTATATCATGAGTTAGGTATGGCTACAGTGTACTAGCTAACTTCTCTATACTTTATCATGAGTTAGGTATGGCTACAATGTACTGGCTAAGTACTCTATAGTTTATCATGAGTTAGCGATGGCTACAGTGTATTAGCTAATTGCACTATAGTTTATCATGAGTTAGGTATGGCTACAGTGTACTAGCTAACTTCTCTATAGTTTATCATGAGTTAGCGATGGCTACAGTGTATTAGCTAATTGCACTATAGTTTATCATGAGTTAGGTATGGCTACAGTGTACTAGCTAACTTCTCTATAGTTTATCATGAGTTAGCGATGGCTACAGTGTATTAGCTAATTTCACTATAGTTTATCATGAGTTAGGTATGGCTACAGTGTACTAGCTAACTTCTCTATAGTTTATCATGAGTTAGCGATGGCTACAGTGTATTAGCTAATTGCACTATAGTTTATCATGAGTTAGGTATGGCTACAGTGTACTAGCTAACTTCTCTATAGTTTATCATGAGTTAGGTATGGCAACAGTGTACTAGCTAATTTCTCTAAAGTTTGTCAAGAGTTAAATATGGCTACAGTGTGCTAGCTAACTTCTCTATAGTTTATCATGAGTTAGGGATGGCTACAGTGTACTGGCAAACTTCTATATAGTTTATCAAGAGTTAGGGATGGGTACAGTGTACTGGCAAACTTCTATATAATTTATCAAGAGTTAGGGATGGCTACAGTGTACTGGCAAACTTCTCTATAATTTATCAAGACTTGGGATGGCTACAGTGAACTGGCAAACTTCTATATAGTTTATCAAGAATTAGGTATGGCTACAGTGTATTGGCTAACTTTTGAATAGTTGATCAAGAGTTAGATATGGCTACAGTGTACTGGCTAACTTCTATATAGTTTATCAAGAGTTAGGGATGGCTACAGTGTACTGGCTATCTTCTCCATACTTTATCAAAAGTTAGAAATGGCTACAGTGTACTGGCGAACTTCTCTGTAGTTTATCATGAGTTAGCGATGGCTACAGTGTACTAGCTAACTTCTCTATAGTTTATGAAGAGTTAGGATGGCTACAGTGTACTGGCAAACTTCCTACAGTTTATCAAGAGTTAGGGATGGCTACAGTGTATTGGATAACTTCTATATAGTTTATCATGAGTTAGCGATGGCTACAGTGTACTGGCTAACTTCTATATAGTTTTTCATTAGTTAGCGATGGCTACAATGTATTAGCTAACTTCTCTATAGTTTATCATGAGTTAGGGATGGCTACAGTGTACTGGCTAACTTCTCTATAGTTTATCATGAGTTAGCGATGGCTATAGTGTACTAGCTAACTTCACTATAGTTTATCAAGAGTTAGGGATGGCTTCAGTGTACTAGTTAAGTTCTTTATAGTTTATCATGAGTTAGCGGTGGCTACAGTGTACTGGTTAACTTTCTATATAGTTCATGAAGAGTTAGGTATGGCTACAGTGTACCGGCTAACTTCTCTATAGTTTATCATGAGTTAGCGATCGCTATAGTGTACTGACTAACTTATCTATAGTTTAACATAAGTTAGGTATGGCTACAGTGTACTGGCTAAGTTCTCTATCGTCTGTCAAGAGTTTGGTATGGCTACAGTGTACTGGCTATCTTCTCTGTAGTTTATCAAGAGTTAGGATGGCTACAGTGTACTAACTAATTTCTCTATAATTTATCTTGAGTTAGCGATGGCTACAGTGTACTGGCTGTCTTCTCTGTAGTTTATCATGAGTTAGGGATGGCTACAGTGTACTGGCTAACTTCTCTGTAGTTTATCATGAGTTAGGTATGGCTACAGTGTACTAGCTAACCTCTCTATAGTTTATTATGAGCTAGGGATGGCTATAGTGTACTAGCTAACTTCACTGTAGTTTATCATGAGTTAGGGATGGCTACAGTGTACTGGCTAACTTGTATATATATTTTTCAAGAGTTAGCGATGGCTACAGTGTACTGGCTAACTTCTATATTGTTTATGAAGAGTTAGATTTGGCTACAGTGTACTAGCTAACTTTTCTATAGTTTATCAAGAGTTAGATATGGTTACAGTGTACTGGGTAACTTCACTATAGTTGATCATGAGTTATCGATGGCTACAGTGTACTAACTAACTTCTATATAGTTTATCAACAGTTAGCGATGGGTACAGTGTACTGGCTAACTTCTCTATAGTTTATGAAGAGTTCGGTATGGCTACAGTGTACTAGCTGACTTCTCTGTAGTTTATCATGAGTGAGGTATGGCTGGAGTGTACTGGCTAACTTCTCTTTAGTTTATCATGAGTTAGGGATGGCTCCAGTGTACTGGCTAAATTGTCTATAGTTTATGATGAGTTAGGGATGGCTCCAGTGTACTGGCTAAATTGTCTATAGTTTATGATGAGTTAGGGATGGCTATAGTGTACTGTCTAACTTCTCTGTAGTTTATCATCAGTGAGGTATGGCTGGAGTGTACTGGCTAACTTCTCTGTAGTATATCATGAGTTAGGTATGGCTACAGTGTACTAGCTAACTCTCTATACTTTATCATGAGTTAGGTATGGCTACAATGTACTGGCTAAGTACTCTATAGTTTATCATGAGTTAGCGATGGCTACAGTGTATTAGCTAATTGCACTATAGTTTATCATGAGTTAGGTATGGCTACAGTGTACTAGCTAACTTCTCTATAGTTTATCATGAGTTAGCGATGGCTACAGTGTATTAGCTAATTGCACTATAGTTTATCATGAGTTAGGTATGGCTACAGTGTACTAGCTAACTTCTCTATAGTTTATCATGAGTTAGCGATGGCTACAGTGTATTAGCTAATTGCACTATAGTTTATCATGAGTTAGGTATGGCTACAGTGTACTAGCTAACTTCTCTATAGTTTATCATGAGTTAGCGATGGCTACAGTGTATTAGCTAATTGCACTATAGTTTATCATGAGTTAGGTATGGCTACAGTGTACTAGCTAACTCTCTATAGTTTATCATGAGTTAGGTATGGCAACAGTGTACTAGCTAATTTCTCTAAAGTCTGTCAAGAGTTAAATATGGCTACAGTGTGCTAGCTAACTTCTATACTTTATCATGAGTTAGGGATGGCTACAGTGTACTGGCAAACTTCTATATAGTTTATCAAGAGTTAGGGATGGGTACAGTGTACTGGCAAACTTCTATATAATTTATCAAGAGTTAGGGATGGCTACAGTGTACTGGCAAACTTCTCTATAATTTATCAAGACTTGGGATGGCTACAGTGAACTGGCAAACTTCTATATAGTTTATCAAGAATTAGGTATGGCTACAGTGTATTGGCTAACTTTTGAATAGTTGATCAAGAGTTAGATATGGCTACAGTGTACTGGCTAACTTCTATATAGTTTATCAAGAGTTAGGGATGGCTACAGTGTACTGGCTATCTTCTCCATACTTTATCAAAAGTTAGAAATGGCTACAGTGTACTGGCGAACTTCTCTGTAGTTTATCATGAGTTAGCGATGGCTACAGCATACTAGCTAACTTCTCTATAGTTTATGAAGAGTTAGCGATGGCTACAGTGTACTGGCAAACTTCCATACAGTTTATCAAGAGTTAGGGATGGCTACAGTGTATTGGATAACTTCTATATAGTTTATCATGAGTTAGCGATGGCTACAGTGTACTGGCTAACTTCTATATAGTTTTTCATTAGTTAGCGATGGCTACAATGTATTAGCTAACTTCTCTATAGTTTATCATGAGTTAGGGATGGCTACAGTGTACTGGCTAACTTCTCTATAGTTTATCATGAGTTAGCGATGGCTATAGTGTACTAGCTAACTTCACTATAGTTTATCAAGAGTTAGGGATGGCTTCAGTGTACTAGTTAAGTTCTTTATAGTTTATCATGAGTTAGCGGTGGCTACAGTGTACTGGTTAACTTCGCTATAGTTCATGAAGAGTTAGGTATGGCTACAGTGTACCGGCTAACTTCTCTATAGTTTATCATGAGTTAGCGATCGCTATAGTGTACTGACTAACTTATATATAGTTTAACATAAGTTAGGGATGGCTACAGTGTACTAGCTAATTTCTCTATAGTCTGTCAAGAGTTTGGGATGGCTACAGTGTACTGGCTATCTTCTCTGTAGTTTGTCAAGAGTTAGGGATGGCTACAGTGTACTAACTAACTTCTCTATAATTTATCTTGAGTTAGCGATGGCTACAAAGTACTGGCTGACTTCTCTGTAGTTTATCATGAGTTAGGTATGGCTACAGTGTACTAGCTAACCTCTCTATAGTTTATTATGAGCTAGGAATGGCTACAGTGTACTGGCTAACTTCTCTATAGTTTTTCATGAGTTAATTATGGTTACAGTGTACTGGCTATATTCACTATAGTTGGTCATGAGTTAGCGATGGCTACAGTGTACTGGCTGTCTTCACTATAGTTGGTCATGAGTTAGCGATGGCTACAGTGTACTGGCTAACTTTACTATAGTTTATCATGAGTTAGCGATGGCTACTGTGTACTGGCTAACTTCTCTATAGTTTATCAAGAGTTTGATATGGTTACAGTGTACTGGCTAACTTCACTATAGTTGATCGTGAGTAAGCGATGGCTACAGTGTACTAGCTAACTTCTATATAGTTTATGAAGAGTTAGGGATGGCTACAGTGTACTGGCTAACTTCTCTATAGTTTATGAAGAGTTCGGTATGGCTGCAGTGTACTAGCTAACTTCTCTGTAGTTTATGATGAGTTTGGGATGGCTACCATGTACTGGCTAACCTCTCTGTTGTTTATGATGAGTTAGGGATGGCTACAGTGTAATATCTAACTTCTCTATAATTTATCATGAGTTAGGTATGGGTACAGTGTACTGGCTAACTTCTCTATAGTTTATATGTTCAAAAAGTCAGCGAGTGCATAGAACTCTTGTGTAGTTTTCCGTTAAACTTGGTAACAAATGAAAATCAAACAGTTAAAGAATAATCATTTCGCTATTTTGTTTATTTACACTAACAAAAACTGGGACTGACCTCCACATCTCAGAATACGAGTATATTCGTTGATAGAAATTGAACCCTCGATCTTGATATTGCAGTAACTATCATGTCATGCTCGTCTTCTAAGATCTATAACGAAGTAGGTTGAGAAAACTTCCACATCGTTTTAGTCTGAATTTCACATCTAAGTAATTTTTACCCTGTATAACTCTATTTATGATATACAAAGGCTATAATAGAAGGAAAATCTACTTTTGACAGCGTGTTAAAATATCTAGTAAATGAAAAGCCCAATGGCAGAGAAATAATCCAGATATGGACAAATATAACATTTGGAGTTAAGTAATCATCACCTGTAATTTAAGAGGTTTATTATAAACTCAGGTCGAAAGAAAGTGGCCCACTTAAACCATCGCAATTATTAACTTTGAAATTCATATCTATAGAATTGGTAGACCATAACTGTAATATTACATCTGTATCTCACTTCTATCGTGTATTTGTGTTTGATTTTAAGATAAAATAGTAACAGAGATAGTAGTTTGATTTCTTAGAATAGTGCTATATGTGTTTATCATAATGTCCTAGTTTTAAACAAGGCATAAAATATAATCCGTTTAAATCAACCTTTGCTGACATAAGAAACGCACGTTTTCAAATGAGTTTGTGATTTTAAACCACGGAATGGTTGATGTTGGGAAAAACTTCTGAGCTTAAAATATTACCAACTAAAACGTGTAAAAGAAGCCAGCAAATATATGAAACGTAAGAATAGTTGTTTTAAATACGTACATACAGGACTGACACGGAAAGTGTTTCATTCTTGAGTTTGAACCCAGATGCCTAACTTGGAATACAGATAAAACAAGACATCACATTGTACTCTTCACAATTCAGCTTCCAAACTTGGAATACAGAAAAAACAAGAGATCACATTGTACCTTTCACAATTCTGCTTCCAATCTTGGAATACAGATAAAACAAGAGATCACATTGTACCCTTCACAATTCTGCTTCCAAACTTGGAATACAGATAAAACAAGACATCACATTGTACTCTTCACAATTCAGCTTCCAAACTTGGAATACAGATAAAACAAGAGATCACATTGTACCCTTCACAATTCAGCTTCCAAACTTGGAATACAGATAACACAAGAGATCACATCGTACCCTTCACAATTTTGCTTCCAAACTTGGAATACAGATAAAATAAGAGATCACATTGTACCCTTCACAATTCTGCTTCCAAACTTGGAATACAGATAAAACAAGACATCACATTGTACTCTTCACAATTCAGCTTCCAAACTTGGATTACAGATAAAACAAGACATCACATTGTACTCTTCACAATTCAGCTTCCAAACTTGGAATACAGATAAAACAAGAGATCAAATTGTACCCTTCACAATTCAGCTTCCAAACTTGGAAAACAGATAAAACAAGAGATCACATTGTACCCTTCACAATTCAGCTTCCAAACTTGGAATACAGATAAAACAAGAGATCACATTGTACCCTTCACAATTCTGCTTCCAAACTTGGAATACAGATAAAACAAGACATCACATTGTACCCTTCACAATTCAGCTTCCAAATTTGGAATACAGATAAAACAAGACATCACATTGTACCCTTCAGAATTCTGCTTCCAAACTTGGAATACAAATAAAGCTTATAATGATATTTTCCCTTCATAATTCAACTTACATAAGAGTTAAATAAGACATTATATTGTTTATTTCATAATTTATCTTCTAGAATGGAACAGAGATAAAATATTCTGTAATACTGTTTATTCAGGGCTCAACTTCTAAAGCTGCAATATATGTCAAACAGGATATTATATTGTATGCATCACATCTCTGAATAGATGTCAAACAGGATATTATATTGTATCCACCACATCTCTGAATACATGTCAAACAGGATATTATATTGTATCCACCACATCTTTGATTACATGTCAAACAGGATATTATATTGTATCCACCACATCTCTGATTACATGTCAAACAGGATATTATATTGTATCCACCACATCTCTGAATACATGTCAAACAGGATATTATATTGTATCCATCACATCTCTGAATACATGTCAAACAGATATTATATTGTATCCATCACATCTCTGAATACATGTAAAACAGGATATTATATTGTATTTATCACATCTCTGAATATATATCAAACAGGATATTATATTGTATCCACCACATCTCTGATTACATGTCAAATAGGATATTATATTGTATCCACCACATCTCTGAATACATGTCAAACAGGATATTATATTGTATCCACCACATCTCTGAATACATGTCAAACAGGATATTATATTGTATCCACCACATCTCTGAATACATGTCAAACAGGATATTATATTGTATCCATCACATCTCTGAATACATGTTAAACAGGATATTATATTGTATCTATCACATCTCTGAATATATGTCAAACAGGATATTATATTGTATCCATCACATCTCTGTCTCCAATGTTGAGATAAAAATAGAAAAGTATATGGTGTTTCATTCTTCATAATTTACTCTCTAATTTTAGAATACAGACAAAAAAAAGGTATTATATTGTATGCTTCCTATTTGATATTCCAAACTTACTAAACGTAACAGTTTGTTCACAGCTAATCATATAAATTTGGAATACATGTAATATATGATATTCTACGCTTTATAATTAAGCGTTTAAAACATTCTGATATTGAATCCTTCACATGTCAACTTCTCAACATGGATTACAGATAAGAGAGAAAACAATATCTCATCTTCACAACTTCGATTGAAGTGGATGTGATATTCTACTCTTCTTAATTAACTGAGTTTTAGAACATGGAATACAGATAAAACAGCATATGAGATTGTATAACTGCTTCATAACTCAGTCTCTGAATTGGGAATACAGATAAAACAGAACGTGGTGTTGTATCTTTCATAAGTCATCTTTTAATTAATTAATTAAATACAGTTAAAACAGGGTATGACGTTCTACCCTTCATAATTAAGCTTCGGAAACGGTGAGACATGATATTGTGTCATTCATATGTAAAATATTAAATTTGGAAAATTAATAAAATAGGACAAGAAATTGTACCTTTCATAACTGAGATCAGAAATATAGAGCGTATATAGAACAGGCTATAATACTGTACCATTCATAAATGAGTTTCCAGAATACGCATACTGATAAAACAGGATACGACATTGTATCCTTAATAATTTAGATTCCATATTCAGAATACTGACAAAACGGAACATATTTTACCCTTTATAATTCAGTTATAAAAATTGGAATACAGATAAAAGATCATTCTATCGGTCATAACTCTGTCTCAAAATTCAGAAGCCAAAAAAAAAGGATATGATTTTGTATCTTTTGTAACGCAGTCACCACACTCAAAATATAAATAAAACAGGATATGATTTTGTATCTTTTGTAACGCAGTCACCAAACTCAATATAGATAAAACAGGATATGATTTTGTATCTTTTGTAACGCAGTCACCAAACTCAGAATATAGATAAAACAGGATATTATTTTGTATCTTTTGTAACACAGTCACCATACTCAGAATATAGATAAAACAGAGTATGATTTTGTATTTCTTGCAACGCAGTCACCAAACTCAGAATATAGATAAAACAGGATATGATTTTGTATTTTTGTAACGCAGTCACCAAACTCAAAATACAGATAAAACAGGATATGATTTTGTATCTTTTGTAACGCAGTCACCAAACTCAGAATATAGATAAAACAGGATATAATTTTGTATCTTTTGTAACGCAGTCACCAAACTCAAAATAGAGATAAAACAGGATGTGAATTTGTATCTTTTGTAACGCAGTCACCAAACTCTGAATATAGATAAAACAGGATATGATTTTGTATCTTTTATAACGCAGTCACTAAATTCAGAATATAGATAAAACAGGATATGATTTTGTATCTTTTGTAACGTAGTCACCAAACTCAAAATATAGGTAAAACAGGATATGATTTTGTAGCTTTTGTAACGCAGTCACCAAACTCAAAATATACATAAAACAGGATATGATTTTGTATCTTTTGTAACGCAGTCACCAAACTCAAAATACAGA
The DNA here is from genome assembly GCF_004210375.1 of Tachypleus tridentatus. NCBI lineage: Eukaryota > Metazoa > Arthropoda > Merostomata > Xiphosura > Limulidae > Tachypleus > Tachypleus tridentatus. The sequence continues at coordinate 119,790,994 of NC_134828.1, read as the reverse complement.
TAAAACAGGATATGATTTTGTATTTTTTGTAACGCAGTCACCAAACTCAGAATATAGATAAAATAGGATATGATTTTGTATTTCTTGTAACGCAGTCACCAAGCTCAGAATATAGATAAACAGGATATGATTTTGTATCTTTTGTAACGCACTCACCAAACTCAGAATATAGATAAAACAGGATATTATTTTGTATTTTTTGTAACGCAGTCACCAAACGCAAAATTGATATAAAATAGGATGTGAATTTGTATCTTTTGTAACGCAGTCACTAAACTCAGAATATAGATAAAACAGGATGTGAATTTGTATCTTTTATAACGCAGTCACTAAACTCAGAATATAGATAAAACAGGATATGATTTTGTATCTTTTGTAACGTAGTCACCAAACTCAAAATACAGGTAAAACAGGATATGATTTTGTATCTTTTGTAACGCAGTCACCAAACTCAAAATACAGATAAAACATGATATGATTTTGTATCTTTTGTAACGCAGTCACCAAACTCAAAATACAGATAAAACATGATAAGATTTTGTATCTTTTGTAACGCAGTCACCAAACTCAAAATACAGATAAAACAGGATATGATTTTGTATCATTTCTAACGCAGTCACCAAACTTAGAATATAGATAAAACAGAATATGATTTTGTATTTTTTGTAACGCAGTCACCAAACTCAGAATATAGATAAAACAGGATATGATTTTGTATCTTTTGTAACGCAGTCACCAAACTCAAAATACAGATAAAACAGAATATGATTTTGTAGCTTTTGTAACGCAGTCACCAAACTCAGAATATAGATAAAATAGGATATGATTTTGTATCTTTTGTAACGCAGTCACCAACCTCAGAATATAGATAAAACAGGATATGATTTTGTATCTTTTGTAACGCAGTCACCAAACTCAGAATATAGATAAAACAGGATATGATTTTGTATCTTTTGTAACACAGTCACTATACTCAGAATAAAGATAAAACAGAGTATGATTTTGTATTTTTTGTAACTCAGTCACCAAACTCAGAATATAGATAAAACAGGATATGATTTTGTATCTTTTGTAACGCAGTCACCAAACTCAAAATACAGATAAAAATGGATATGATTTTGTATCTTTTGTAACGCAGTCACCAAACTCATAATATTGATAAAACAGGATATGATATTGTATCTTTTGTAACGCAGTCACCAAACTCAGAATATAGATAAAACAGGATATGATTTTGTATCTTTTGCAACGCAGTCACCAAACTCAGAATATAGATAAAACAAAATATGATTTTGTATTTTTTGTAACGCAGTCACCAAACTCAGAATATAGATAAAACAGGATATGATTTTGTATCTTTTGTAACACAGTCACCAAACTCAGAATATAGATAAAACAGAATATGATTTTGTATTTTTTGTAACGCAGTTACCAAACTCAGAATATAGATCAAACAGGATATGATTTTGTATCTTTTGTAACGCAGTCTCCAAACTCAGAATATAGATAAAACAGGATATGATTTTGTATCTTTTGTAACGCAGTCACCAAACTCAGAATACAGATAAAACAGGATATGATTTTGTATCTTTTGTAACGAAGTCACCAAACTCACAATATAGATAAAACAGGATATAATTTTGTATCTTTTGTAACGCAGTCACCAAACTCAAAATAGAGATAAAACAGGATGTGAATTTGTATCTTTTATTACGCAGTCACCAAACTCAGAATACAGATAAAACAGGATATGATTTTGTATTTTTTGTAACGCAGTCACCAAACTCAGAATATAGATAAAACATGATATGATTTTGTATCTTTTGTAACGCAGTCACCAAACTCAGAATATAGATAAAACAGGATAGAATTTTGTATCTTTTGTAACGCAGTCACCAAACTCAGAATATAGATAAAACAGGATATGATTTTGTATTTTTTGTAACGCAGTCACCAAACGCAAAATAGAGATAAAACAGGATATGAATTTGTATCTTTTGTAACGCAGTCACCAAACTCAGAATACAGATAAAACAGGATATGATTTTGTATCTTTCGTTACGCAGTCACCAAACTCAGAATATAGATAAAACAGGATATGATTTTGTATTTTTTGTGACGCAGTCACCAAACTCAGAATATAGATAAAACAGGATATGATTTTGTATATTTTGTAACGCACTCACCAAACTCAGAATATAGATAAAATAGGATATAATTTTGTATTTCTTGTAACGCAGTCACCAAGCTCAGAATGTAGATAAAACAGGATATGATTTTGTATCTTTTGTAACGCAGTCACCAAACGCAGAAGATAGATAAAACAGGATATGATTTTGTATTTTTTGTAACGCAGTCACCAAACTCAGAGTATAGATAAAACAGGATAGAATTTTGTATCTTTTGTAACGCAGTCACCAAACTCAGAATATAGATAAAACAGGATATGATTTTGTATCTTTTGTAACGCAGTCACCAAACTCAGAATATAGATAAAACAGGATATAAATTTGTATTTTTTGTAACGCAGTCACCAAACTCAGAATATAGATAAAACAGGATGTGAATTTGTATCTTTTGTAACGCAGTTACCAATCTCAGAATACAGATAAAAAGAATATGATTTTGTATCTTTTATAACGCAGTCACCAAACTCAGAATATAGATAAAACAGGATATGATTTTGTATCTTTTGTAATGCAGTCACCAAACTCAAAATACAGATAAAACAAGATATGATTTTGTATCTTTTGTAACGCAGTCACCAAACTCAGAATATAGATAAAACAGGATATGATTTTGTATTTTTTGTAACGCAGTCACCAAACTCAAAATAGAGATAAAACAGGATGTGAATTTGTATCTTTTGTAACGCAGTCACCAAACTCAGAATATAGATAAAACAGGACATGATATTTTATTTTTTGTAACGCAGTGACCAAACTCAGAATATAGATAAAACAGTATATAGTTTTGTATCTTTTGTAACGCAGTCACCAAACTCAGAATATATTTAAAACAGGATATGATTTTGTGTCTTTTGTAACACAGTCACCAAACTCAGAATATATTTAAAACAGGATATGATATTGTATCATTCATAATTCTTCTTTTAAACTTTGAATATAGATAAACCATATCATATCCTGTTTTATCTATATTTTGAGTTTGGTGACTGTTTTAGCAAAGATACAAAATTTTATCCTATTTTCTTTGTCTTCTGAGTTTCGAGACTGAGTTATGACGGATAGAATGATCTTTTATCATGATATATATATTTTTTATAATTCAGTTTCTAAGCTGGGTATACAGATAAAAACAGTCTATGATGTTGTATCCTTCCTAACGAAACTTCCAGACATGGAATGCAAATACAATAGAACATAATATTGTACACATGATAACTCAGCTTCAAACTTGGAATATCACATTAGCTACCAAAGCTGGAATACGGATTACTTAGATTGTGATATGAACCCTTTATAACTCAGCTTCCAAGCTAGGAATACAAATAACATAGGACATGACACTGTATGTCTTAGAACTCAGCTTCCAAACTCAGAAGCCAGATAAAACAAGATATACTGTTGTTCCCTTCATGATTCAACTTCCAGATGTGAAGTACATATATAAAATCGAACATGATAATGCAAATTTTATAACTCAGTCAGAAAACTAGAATGGATATAAAAGAGGACCCTCAGTCAGAAAACTCAGAATGGATATAAAAGAGGACCCGATATTGTGTCCTCATATTTCAGCTTTGAAACTTGGAATGTGGATAAGACAAAATAACACATCATGTCATTCACCTGTTACATTGTTTTTGCACATTTCGCTTCTCAAAAATTCGAATTTCAGTTTTCATTTGACAAATGTTGGGTCTTCGCATGGAAATCTTCGTAGGTAGTGGAATCATGAAAATGTTTTACTGATTGTGTAGTACACAAAGATTTGTAAACAAGAATCTCCACTGTTGTTAAGTGTTGTTGTATAGTTAATGTTTCATTTGAACATCTGTAGGTTAAGTTAAAAAATTACGGGCAGGTTTGGTTTGAATTTCGTGCAAAGCTATACGAGAGCTATCTGCGTTAGCCATCCCTAATTTAGCAGTGTAAAACTATGGGAAGGCAGCTAGTCATCACCACCCACCGCCAACTCTTGGGCTACTCTTTTACCAACGAATAGTGGGATTGATCGTCACATAATGACGCCCCCACGGCTGAGAGAGCGAGCATGTTTGGTGGAACGGGGATTTGAACCCGCAACCCTCGGATTAGAAGTTGAATGCCTTAATCCACCTAGCCATGCTGGGCATTTTCGGGCAGAAATGAGCAGGTTTCAAAACACGAATCCAATCGGTATTATAATACTTTTGGCATGTTAATGTTTTAGGTATTACTCGTGAAGGAAACTTTTATGCACAATTACATTCATATTTGTGTGATGATAAATTCATAACATAATACTACGGAAACTAGGAATGATAATTTCATCAAAGCCAACTTAATGTTGTAAACCTACTATTTTAAACAAGAAAAGTTATAGCTTATACCTCTGTTTGTTGAATAACTCGGGTATTACATCTGTAATGATACATCAGGCTAGTTCTTGTCTTTTAGTCTAAATAAAAAATTCTATTTATCGAATAGCGGTAGTATAAGTCTAATTTGTTGGAGAGTACATCTGTGAACGTACAGAAGAAAGTACCATCTAGGCGTGGAAGATTACAAGCAGTTCATAAGTTAGAGAGCTTAATTTAGGCCTTGGGCGAATCTCTAACAATGGGAACTGTTTAGTTAAGACATCACGCGGTGTAATTATTGCTCAGTATTTGGATTGAGAGTAATAGTAAGCAAGGATATTGTATAATACATGTACTTATCCAATAAAATCGTTTTATAAAACACAACATTACAGCTTTACTTCATACTTTGTGGTTAGTAGTAATGAAAACCCACAATATATACTATGGAAGACTTGCTCACACAGTTTACATCCATCCCATATTAAACTATAAAGATTTACTCTTCCCTACTGTCATGTTCTGTTTGCTCTATGTGTATGGTTGTCGCCTTATTTTCGGGCTTGTTGCGTTGGCAATTATTATTATTTTTCCGTTCCACTATACAACACCTATACTTACCGTGACTGTGGTGAAGATCTTTACAACAGATCCAACTGCCAAATTCTTACATTTAAAGAAAGAAAGTATAATATTATATTTTGTTTATTTTGAATCTCACGCAAAACTACGCAAGAGCTATCTGCGCTAGCCGTCCCTAATTTAGCAGAGTCATCACCACCAACTTTTGGGTTACTCTTAACCAACGAATAGTGAGATTGACTGTCACATTATAATGTCTCCGCGACTCAAAGGTCGAGCGTGTTTGATGTGATAGGGATTCGAACCCGCGACTTACGTATTATGAGTCGAGAGCCTTAACCACCTGGCCATGCCGAGCATATCATATTTCGTTAAATTAGAGATCAGAAACCTTAAATTGTGTATATGAAGGATGAATATTAACAAAAGCACCGTCGCCCTTTGTTAAATGAAACGTTTTATTTATTTATTTAAATTAAATGGGATTGTTTGAACTATGTAACTGTCTCATCTCTGTTTGTTTTAATGGTAGTAGGGATGTAGTGATTCATGACTGTACGAATGTGTATGCAATTGTTATGGAAAACTGTGTGCGATTTATTTTGAGGAGTTGTGGGATATTTAAAACTTTAGTGAAAGAAGAGTATAAAAGATAAGACTGGTTTCATTAAGGGACAAAGGACTTATTAATACATTTTGCCACTTTGAATGTGTACTATATATAAATAAATATGAAGTCTCCTTGTAATCGCACTTTTGTATACTTTCACACACAGTAAATAATCCTTACATTATTTGTGTAGTATCTAAAACATGTAATAACCTAGTGCATATAATTTTAATTAACAAAATAGCTTTTATTTCGTTTCAGGCAATTCAGTTTTATTAGCAATTAATTAAACGTTTATATTTAACTTTGCAGATATATTTACAGCATTTAGGTTTGGTTTGAGTTTTGCGCAAAGTTAGGGCTATTGATGCTTTCTCTTAATGCTGTCCCACTAAAATACAGAAAACTCAAAATGTTTTATATCAGTGAACCCACAAAGAAAGCTGAATTAGTAAACATTACGTTTATTTTGAGGTTTCTCACAATAGAAAACTATGAGAACGTTACGTTTGTTTTGAGGTTTCCCACAATAGAAAACTATGAGAACGTGACGTTTGTTTTGAGGTTGCCTCCTCTACCAGGTCTACTGCATTGTTATGACTTAGCTGAGTATAGTAAATGTTTAATTTAAGGCTGTCTGTTACCAACAGTAGATTAAACAATGTGAGCTTTGTATGGTAGTATAATGAAGTAATATGAACATATAAGTGTATGGTTGTGTAACTAATACGTCACTCTCTTTGTTTCTGGGGTTTGGTTTGTTTTTGAACTTTGCGCAAAGCTTCACGAAGGCCATCTGCGCTAGCCGTTTCTAATTTAGCAGTGTAAGACTAGAGGGAAGGCAGCTAGTCATCACCACCCACCGCCAACTCTTGGGCTACTTTTTTACCAAAGAATAGTGGGATTGACCGTCACATTATAACGCCCCCACAGCTAAAGGGCGAGCATGTTTGGTGTGACGTGGATTCAAACCCACGACCCTCGGATTACGAGTCGAGTACCTTATCCACCTGGCCAGACCGGGCCTTGTTCCTTGGAATACGAGTCGAGTGTCTTAACCACCTGACCGGGCCGGGCCTTGTTCCTTGGATTACGAGTCGAGTGCCTTAACCACCTGGCCAGGCCGGGCCTTGTTCCTTGGATTACGAGTCGAGTGCCTTAACCACCTGGCCAGGCCGGGCCTTGTTCCTTGGATTACGAGTCGAGTGCCTTAACCACCTGGCCAGGCCGGGCCTTGTTCCTTGGATTACGATTCGAGTGCCTTAACCACCTGGCCAGGCCGGGCCTTGTTCCTTTTACTCTTGATTATTATTATTGTTTTGTTAATTTTGATAATTATGTTTTGATAATCCTTATGAAAGATGATATCTGGTTACTTTATTTTTCTTCACCTTCATATATATTAGTCTTAAGTGTTATCAAAGCAAGAATTAATCAGGACAGACGATTCTGCAAACGTGTATCATAGAAGTTGAAACGAAAACACATATAAAGTAACTTTTTACTTAAGTATAACGTGTTTCCATTTCATCTTTGAATTAGAAAATGTTGCGTATTTTCACGTAAACACAAATGATTAGTGAGGAAGGTGAATATCTCACAGATGTTTTGATTAGTTGTCATGTGACATTTTAGTCGTCTTTCTACAAAATTTGTACCGGAGGGATTTACACATTTTGATAAAATTGCAAAATAAAACAAACTTTACGGTCTAGATGAATAAAAAATATTGTTATTTAAAGCAACGTTTCTCTTTTGAAGCTTCTTTAAAGTTAATATACATAAGTGTTTGATGTTAAAATATTCGTTAAAATTATTAAACTGCTATGTTATATTTCTATAGTCTGTGGTAACGTCTATCTAATAATGTATATAATATTATTACAGTTTATTGTACTGATATTATAGTTACAATACTAACTATGTAGCTATACAAGTGTGAGATGTGTTACTTAAATAAGATTTATAAAAAGAAAAAAAGCCCTACACGTTTTACGATTGATCGAAAACACACAAACAGAAAATAGAAGCTGCTCACCGACAATAATAGATGGAAAAAGACACAAGGTTTGCTAGCACTGTTAAAAACAATTTATAAGACTGTGTGATAGTCCAGATAATAATAGTGTTAAATGTATTGGTATAATGTGTTGTTTTAAGACTGATGGTTTAGTTACGTGTATCACCCATTGCCTCTGTTAATTTTTTGAATTTTTTCTCAGTCATGAGTGTAGCTACCATATATTTCGTCTGTCTAGTTCTCGTAAGATACAAACTTTAAATGATTTGGGTTCTGTGTTGTTTAGGGTTCCATGTTTGTGTCGGCCGTGCTTATATAACACAATGATGTATTCTGAAATGTGTGTATGTGAAAAGATTTTCCGGTTTTTGCTAGAAAAACTTCCCCACATGTAGAACAAATGATTTAGTGGACCACGTTTTTGATGTGGCATGTTGGTCTGCTCCGTTTCTTCTGATGCGTCTTTGTTTTGTGGTACATTTTGTCTGGGAGTTTAAAGGGTAAACGAACTTTTTTTTCTGTTTACCTATTTGTAATGGAGAAATATTGGTTTCTTACACTCTTTGTTATACGTGGAGCTTTGTATGTTTGTCTTGGATTTTATCAAAATGTAATATGGATCAGTAAGATATCACTTACTGTTATTTTACAAATTCTTCATTATCAGCTGTCGTGTAACATGGATCAGTAGGTATTTATTTACTAATGTTTCAGAAAACGTTTATAATATATTGATTACCAATAGTTGTGTAATATGAATCAACTGATATTAATTAATTAACAGATGTCATGGAACTGGGGGATAAAACAATAGCTTCAATTGTATCATGTTGACATGCTTCAGTTCAACTGATATTAATTAATTAACAGATTTCATGGAACTGTGGGATAAAACAATAGCTTCGATTGTATCATGTTGACATGCTTCAGTTCAACTGATATTAATTAATTAACAGATTTCATGGAATTGGGGGATAAATCAATAGCTTTGATTGTATCATGTTGACATGCTTCAGTTCAACTGATGTTAATTAATTAACAAATTTCATGGAACTGGGGTATAAAACAATAGCTTCGATTGTATCATGTTGACATGCTTCAGTTCAACTGATATTAATTAATTAACAAATTTCATGGAACTGGGGGATAAAACAATAGCTTCGATTGTATCATGTTGACATGCTTCAGTTCAACTGGTATTAATTAATTAACAGATTTCATGGAACTGGGGAATAAAACAATAGCTTTGATTGTTTAATGTTGACATGCTTCAGTTCAACTGATGTTAATTAATTAATTAACAGATTTCATGGAACTGGGGTATAAAACAACAGCTTCGATTGTATCATGTTGACATGCTTCAGTTCAACTGATATTAATTAATTAACAGATTTCATGGAACTGGGGGATAAAACAATAGCTTCGATTGTATCATGTTGACATGCTTCAGTTCAACTGGTATTAATTAATTAACAGATGTCATGGAACTGGGGATAAAACAATAGCTTCGATTGTATCATGTTGACGTGCTTCAGTTCAACTGATGTTAATTAATTAACAGATTTCATGGAACAGGGGGATAAAACAATAGCTTTGATTGTATCATGTTGACATGCTTCAGTTGACAGGATGACAGAATCAGGAGCGCTTGCACTGACCGTAATGTTCTCAGTTGCGAAGTAAAACGACTTAATACCGAAGAAAGATTGAATGGCTAACCAAACATGTCCACGTAAAACCAATAACCATTTTTCCTATCGACCTGAGCTAGGTAAGGCCCAAGGGTTAGTATGTTCAGAATATGAAACCAACGAATTGTAGTCTGGAGTCTTTTTGGAAATGAAAAATGCTTAGAGGCTGTAAGAAAAACGATCAAGTCACACTTGTCACTCAAGGAAGTGAAGTCTAGGAGTTGGCGGATGGTGTTATTTATTATTATCTTTCTACCTAGTTTCAACTTAGGTTGAGAAGAAGCATTGTGTGGAACTTATAAACAAATAATTCTTATCGATGCACATCAGGACGATATAGCTAAAACAAAACTTTACAGATGGTTTCAGTTTTGTTTTCAAGTGAATTAATATGTTTAGGTTTTGAAATAACCAAACTGAAAACTTAAGAAACAGTAAGTACCACACATGACAGATGTATAAAGTAGTTTGGATAAAACTACTGTTACTCTTGAAACTAAATATACCAATTTACAACAGTTTATAAATAACTATCTTGAACCGTTCAATAACATTATTTTATATAATTTATTTTTAAAACTGTCACTACCAGGTGAAATTCCACAATTATAGAATTGAGAGAGAACGTGACAACTGTACGTTTCAAAAATACGTAATTTATTACGACTATGGTTTTGTCAGTAACGACATCATGAATATGTGATGTGTTTGTGAAACGTACAGTTTTCATGTTTTCCTCGATTCTATGACAAAGTTTTATTAGTCTCGTTTAATGAAGCTAATTACTGCTTAAGACCATATTATTTTCCCATTAGACTTGACACAAATGGAAACGTATTATAGATCTCGCTTATAATTTCCCTAAACGCTTATTTTGTATTATTCCTCATAAACATGCATGAATCATTGTTTAGAATAATTCTTATATGTTTCGGTAAGTAAAAATTCCACTTGAGATCTAGTTTAGTCGTGTGATATCTATTGATATTTCATTATATAAATCAATATTTATTTCCTGAGTCTTTGAGGCGAAACAGTAATTAACTCTATATTAGTATTTCTTAATTAGTTGTTTGAGAAATTGCTTAATTAAAGAACAACAGATCTTTTATCATGTTAGACGAGTCTGTCTGAGTGCTAGCATCCTGATTTCCTTGTAGGAACTTGAAGATTACAGGTTAGGTTTTACAAGAATATCCAATATTGTTTTTATGAAAGCACAAACATAATACACTAGCCCGTGGACGAATATGAACATATCAGGTTAATTACTACAGCGTAATTAACAAGAATATTCAATACAGTTTTGAATGTATTCTCAAGATGACTGGTATCGGTATTAAAACTTTTATTAAAACAAAGTACACAATAACCTTTTGACCTTCTCAGTTCATTTTTAGAAGGTCGAAACGTTGTTCTGTACTTACTTTTACTTTATCTTGAAAATACAAACATAATACTCTAGTTCGTGAACGAAGTGGGATTTGTTTCCTTTATTTTAATGAAAGCTTTGCTCTTTGTCATGAATATTAGCCCTCGTCCTAACGAAGTATGCTAAATAGTAGTAGCTGTCTTGCTTTTCTTTAGCCATATACAACCTCGTTGAACAAGTTGGCTCAGGTGTATGTCTGAAGGTTTATAACGCTAAAATCTGGAGTTCGATACCCGTAGCCCGGTGTGGTCAGGTGGTTAACACACTCGAATCGTAAGCTGAGGGTCGCAGGTTCGAATTCCTGACACACCAAACACGCTCACACTTTCAGATGTGGGGGCATTGTAATGTGACGGTCAATCCCACTATTCGTTGGTAAAAAGAGTAGCCCAAGAGTTGGCGGTGGGTGGTGATGACTAGCTGCCTTCCATCTAGTCTTACACTGCTAAATTACGGACGGTTAGCGCAGATAGCCCTTGAGTAGTTTTGCGCGAAATTCAAAGCAAAGCAAAGCAAACCAATCGATACCTGTAGTGGGCACAGCACAGATAGCTAATTGCGTAGCTTTGTGCTTAATTCGAAAAAACAAACTCAGTACTGTTATTTCTACGTCTAGACCTAGTGTATGTATTAGTAAAATTTACATCTCCTAAGTTTGCACTTTACAACTCATATAATTCATGGAATTTGTAAGTAATGTTTTACTGAGCTAATTTTTAAACATTTATACATGATGTGTCTTTGCGAATTGGTTGTCGTTTGATAAATTATCTTGAAATACATATTTAAGTTTGTGCTTCAATTCAATGAAAACTTAATGAAGGCCGTTATTAAAATTGGGATGAGAAATTAAAATCATTCGCATAGTTTATTTTTTAGTAAGATGAAACAGAGAATCAAGTGATATTTAAAATCAAACTCAAAATCAAGTAATTGTTATTTAAATCAAACACAGGATCAAGTTTTTATGCTTGAAACAAACACGGAACCAGGTTTTTATGCTTGAATCAAACACGGAACCAGTTTTTATCTTTGAATCAAACACGGAACCAGGTTTTTATGCTTGAAACAAACACGGAACCAGGTTCTTATGCTTGAAACAAACATGGAACCAGGTTCTTATGCTTGAAACAAACACGGAACCAGGCTCTTATGCTTGAAACAAACTCGGAACCAGGTTTTTATGCTTGAAACAAACACGGAACCAGGCTCTTATGCTTGAAACAAACTCGGAACCAGGTTTTTATGCTTGAAACAAACACGGAACCAGGTTCTTATGCTTGAAACAAACACGGAACCAGGTTATTTTTTTCCAATATTTTTATTTTAGGTCTGCCCTTAAAAATAGCACCAGTTTATTTTTATAATTGTTTACTGAATATCATGTCTAGTTTGTAAAATAGCAACCTATAAACGTTGTATTGAGTAAAATGTGTGATTTATTAATCATTTGACAGCTTCATTCTGCTACAAAATACCTGATTGTCGTTACACTGCTGAAAGAAAACAAAAGCTAATTAACCTAAAAACCGCATGTTTCAAATTTCAATTTTATAAATGTTCACTAAAAAATAGTAACTGTACACGATCACTTAACATTCCTTGCCTCAACCGAGAACCTGAAGTCTTATACACTAGAAGTCGGGTTTCAATACTCCTGGCGGGCTTAGCACAGATAGCCCATCATGGAATTACATTTAGCAAAATAGCGAGCTAGGAAGAGGTGGATGAATGGTGTGTCTGAACAGAAACAATGTTACCGAGACACTGAATAAACATAACCTTACACTGTTCCAGTCCCCGTCACACCAAACATGCTCGCCCTCCCAGCCGTGGGGGCGTTTTAATGTGATGGTCAATCCAACTATTCGTTGGTAGAAGAGTAGCCCAAGAGTTGGCGGTGGGTGGTGATAACTAGCTGCCTTCCCTCTAATCTTACACTCCTAAATTATGGACGGCTAGCGCAGAGTACTCGTGTAGCTTTGGGTGAAATTCAAAACAAACAAACAAACACTGACCCATCCCTCTGACCCTGCTTAAGGAGGAAAGTACAGTAAGTCCTAGCAACAAACAAATGTATCGTATGTTCTCATGATATGTAATAAAAATGTTCCATCTAACAGTCCTACCATAAATAAATGATCGATTTTCCCAAATTTATTTGGTTGCCTCGTATGGATCAATGATTATTCGTTTTTAATTTGCCTAGTCGACTATGAACCACTTAAAAACAAATAATTGTAAGAATCGTCAAGTGTTATGAACTTAAATTTTGATTAAATTAAAAATGTTCCTGCTTTGACTAACTTTAGTGAGTAAGATAAAATTTAAACCTTCAAATAACTGGTAACTTTCTTTCATGTATTAATTAATATCTTTTTTTTATGTAGTAGAGTGAGTTTACCATAAACGGAATATGTTATTAATTTTTAATTTTCTGCTTTTTAATATCACAAGCAGGACTAGCAAAATTTACCCTAAATTAAAGTCTACCGTAACTTCACTAGACGATACAAAGTAATTAGCACGTGCTTTACTAGTTTCATGTTAAATGGAGATGAAACATTGGCGCAAATAACTTACGAAACGAGTCAACTATGTTCGTGTTAGATTGCAGAAAAAAGTAGTTCATGTTAGATTGCAAAAAAAAAAAGTAGAAGTTAATAAAACGTATTCTTTAAGAGCATAGGTTATGTGTTAACAATCAAAGTTATCCTGACAGGTTTGTGGCTATGTGTTAACAATCAACGTTATCCTGATAGGTTTGTGGCTATGTGTTAACAATCAACGTTATCCTGATAGGTTTGTGGTTATGTGTTAACAATCAACGTTATCCTGATACGTTAGTGGCTATGTGTTAACAATCAACGTTATCCTGATAGGTTAGTGGTTATGTGTTAACAATCAACGTTATCCTGATATGTTAGTGGCTATGTGTTAACAATCAACGTTATCCTGATATGTTAGTGGCTATGTGTTAACAATAAACGTTATCCTGATATGTTAGTGGCTATGTGTTAACAATCAACGTTATCCTGATAGGTTTGTGGCTATGTTTTAACAATCAACGTTATCCTGATAGGTTTGTGGCTATGTGTTAACAATCAACGTTATCCTGATAGGTTTGTGGCTATGTGTTAACAATCAACGTTATCCTGATATGTTAGTGGCTATGTGTTAACAATCAACGTTATCCTGATAGGTTTGTGGCTATGTGTTAACAATAAACGTTATCCTGATAGGTTAGTGGTTATGTGTTAACAATCAACGTTATCCTGATAGGTTTGTGGCTATGTGTTAACAATCAACGTTATCCTGATAGGTTTGTGGCTATGTGTTAACAATCAACGTTATCCTGATAGGTTTGTGGTTATGTGTTAACAATCAACGTTATCCTGATATGTTAGTGGCTATGTGTTAACAATCAACGTTATCCTGATAGGTCAGTGGTAATGTGTTAACAATCAACGTTATCCTGATATGTTAGTGGCTATGTGTTAACAATCAACGTTATCCTGATATGTTAGTGGCTATGTGTTAACAATCAACGTTATCCTGATAGGTTAGTGGTTATGTGTTAACAATCAACGTTATCCTGATATGTTAGTGGCTATGTGTTAACAATAAACGTTATCCTGATATGTTAGTGGCTATGTGTTAACAATCAACGTTATCCTGATAGGTTTGTGGCTATGTGTTAACAATCAACGTTATCCAGATAGGTTAGTGGTTATGTGTTAACAATCAACGTTATCCTGATAGGTTAGTGGTTGTGTGTTAACAATCAACGTTATCCTGATATGTTAGTGGTTATGTGTTAACAATCAACGTTATCTTGATAGGTTAGTGGTTGTGTGTTAACAATCAACGTTATCCTGATATGTTAGTGGCTATGTGTTAACAATCAACGTTATCCTGATAGGTTTGTGGCTATGTGTTAACAATCAACGTTATCCTGATATGTTAGTGGCTATGTGTTAACAATCAACGTTATCCTGATAGGTTTGTGGCTATGTGTTAACAATCAACGTTATCCTGATAGGTTAGTGGCTATGTGTTAACAATCAACGTTATCCTGATAGGTTTGTGGCTATGTGTTAACAATCAACGTTATCCTGATAGGTTAGTGGCTATGTGTTAACAATCAACGTTATCCTGATAGGTTAGTGGCTATGTGTTAACAATCAACGTTATCCTAGATGTTAGAAAAACCATGTTTAAAAAACCTAAGACGATGAATTTAATAATATATTGGACTTCTTTACTCGAATATACATACAATAGTCGTGGAGTTAAAAGAAATTGTAATAGTGAAATAACGGCTACACGTGACTTATTTCTGATATAAAGTTATTTAATTATAGGTTGTAAGATTTAAAATTTTAATTTTCTATAATTAGAACTCTGCTTTCTTTTCCCAGCAAATGCAGTGAAAATGGTTTTAACTTGAAACATGTCTTGAGAAAATGTAGAAATTCGCGTGTTTTCTTTCTCGTGCTAATCTTTGGTAACGAAAGAATATCAGACCAACATATTGTCCACAAATATGAATAAGTTAGATATTTAATTCATTAACGAGGATTACCATATGTTAAACGAAATTTCATTGAACCGTACTGTAATGGCAGTAGCCCGTTGTACACAGCTATTACAGAGAGTCATCCGGACAGCCGATGCTGTCTCACCATGAAACAAAAGGAAAACGACCCGCGACATCACGGCGTGATCAGTGAACGAGTTTGTCATGCAATATTACGTGATAACAATGGTGAACATTTCGTAAACTATTGCTAAGTTACAGTCTGAAGTCCTAGCGTACAGGTCAATGTATAAATACTATCATTAGCTTATAAACATCACTTATAAAAAAAACGACAAAACACGCACAATGTCATGTGTGTGTTCTTTATTATGTATACTGTTCTATACTTACAGAACATACCTACAATATTCAGGTACACAGTGACCTTTTATGTACTTGTCGATATCAGTATGGAAAATCACTTAGTTATACAGTGTAAAGTACTTTGTAACGACAGACAGACAGACAGATTCTCTCTTTTGTATTGAAGGTAGGGTATTTATTCACAGAGCAGATCAAAACAAAAGGTTTAATCTACTTATTAACCCCTAAATCATGATTCACAATTTGTAGATATTGTGAAGTTACTCCAGAAAAAAAAAAAAATCAATAAGTTAGATGACGTAATCTTCGAGTTCATGAAGGTGAGAAATATATACCAAGTTTACCTGTCATCATCATGTGATTTACATGTCCAGCATAGACACGTGGATAAGGTACTCGACTCGTAATCCGAGGGTCGTGGGTTTGAATCCACGTCACACCAAACATGCTCGCCCTGTCAGCCATGGAGACGTTATAGTGTGTTGATCAATCCCACTATTCGTTGGTAAAAGAGTAGTCCAAGAGTTGGCGGTGGGTAGTGATGACTAGCTGCCTTCTCTCCTAGTCTTAAACTGCAAAATTAGGGACGGCTAGCGCAGATAGCCCTCGTGTAGCTATGCGCAAAATTCAAAACAAACCAAACATCTGCAAAGTTGACCTGGCATCTTCATGTGATTGACATGTATCAGGTTGACCTGGCATCTTCGTGTGATTGACATGCATCAGGTTGACCTGGCATCTTCATGCGATTGTCATGCATCAGGTTGACCTGGCATCTTCATGCGATTGTCATGCATCAGGTTGACCTGGCATCTTCATGCGATTATCATGCATCAGGTTGACCTGGCATCTTCATGCGATTGTCATGCATCAGGTTGATCTGGCATCTTCATGCGATTTGACATTCACAGGATGATGCGACATCTTCAGGCTATAAACAGATACTAGGCTGACCTTGCATCTTCTGGTGGTAAACATACATTTGGTTGGCCTGACATATTAGTTATTGACATATACTAGATTCACTTTGAATAAACTCGAAGTTTATGCTATCTTAGCTATTTATTTATGATCAGTTTTGTTTTGTTAAACGTCTTAAGCAAGAATAATATTAGTGTTAAAGCTGTTAGAAAGCTTCCTCAGAACAGCTCTATATTTACCTTTTAGTTATTATTCATATTTTTGATAATACAGGTGCAGATAATCTGTCGTCTCGTCTTCTGCTGTCAGGTATTTCATCACAAAGAAAAGAACACGATTAGTAGTAGACAGCTTCGAAATTCCCGCCATGGACGTTTCGAGGCGGTTTCACAACGTCAAATGGTTTAGTGCTTTGCTGGAATCTCTACTACGAGCACTCTTGCTGATGAAAGGTTGGTAATTATTTTGTTTTTATACATTTCATATACGTTTACTGTATTGTTTTAAACAAAGAGAAGACATGATTTATCCGTCCAATTTCCATGTGTATTTTGTTCAAGAAATTAGTAACTAGATATTTAACTACTGGGAAATAAATGATTAAGTGACACCTGTTGGGGACTTCTTAAACAAATTTATCTTAATCGTGAATCCAGAGTTTGCTGAACTTAGCATAGAATAGTTCCAATAAACACACACAAAGAAACAATGAGAGAGGATATTTTGAAAAACAGTATAAGAACACAACCTTCTGTATGTGATTTACACTTGTTCAAGTAGCCTATTTGTTACCTTAACACAGCAAGAGGTACCAGTGGTACATTAACGTTCTAGATACAAAAATCATTCAACAATTTAGAAACAAAATTTCGGAGATTGGTTTATGATAAATATTTCGTCAGACAGTTTCAAGACTTTGCACGACGTATAAAACGTCTTGATTTCAACAGAAAGCAACTGTTACACTTATACATACAGTCTCTATATGTGTGAGATAAATACACTCAATCCTTATGATTGATGGTAACAAATGTTATATTAAACAATAGGTTTAAAATTATGTATTTAGGGTTAAGGACACGTGGTGAAGGACAACAAATGTCTAGAATAAATATCTAAGTTTTGCCGATACGGATAAACAACTGCTTGAGCCAACTGTATAAAGAACTCGGAGCTGCACTTCACAACAGTCCGGTAGCAAGTGTATAACAACTGTATAAAGAACTCGGAGCTGCACTTCACAATAGTCCGGTAGCAAGTGTATAACAACTGTATAAAGAACTCGGAGCTGCACTTCACAACAGTCCGGTAGCAAGTGTATAACAACTGTATAAAGAACTCGGAGCTGCACTTCACAACAGTCCGGTAGCAAGTGTATAACAACTGTATAAAGAACTCGGAGCTGCACTTCACAATAGTCCGGTAGCAAGTGTATAACAACTGTATAAAGAACTCGGAGCTGCACTTCACAACAGTCCGGTAGCAAGTGTATAACAACTGTATAAAGAACTCGGAGCTGCACTTCACAACAGTCCGGTAGCAACTGAGCGACAGCCAATCGGCAACAGCGGATTGAGCGAAAGATGTCGAAACACAACTAGTCGAAAAGTCAACTTGTAGAACAGTTGCGTCATGAGATGGATTTGTTATTACATTCATGTTTACTTAGGGTAATGCATGCATGTTTACATGCACATGAATCAGGTTTACTACGTATATTAGTAATTTGTTGCATTTTGAATACATACAAAATACAGTAATTTGATCGAGACAAAACAAGTTTGCGAAATACTGAAATTATACTATGAAAATGAATCAAATAAGAAAATAATATGAAAATATTGAAATTCAATGTGTTATAGTAGAAATGACGTAATAATGATTTCTACAGTCGTGTCAAAACGTTGAGGTAATTGCTTCACTTCGTTATCCATAAACACTCACTAAGTCTACTACAGCAGTGCTGTCGTTAAATTTATATATTATTATGTCATGGAGTCTGTCGGCAAGTGATAATATTGTGGACGAATTGAGTGTTGTCAAGTTTCCTGTTGTCCAGTTGGCTCTGACCCCTCACAACCTCTCTGTATCTTAGATACAAATATGTTTTAGAAAATCATGTGTTTGTGTCAAGTTATTCACTTCCTTTATGTAACCAACTTCTACACTTTCCTAACTTTGCTAAGGTTTTCTATCAATGTATTATTCAACCATGCGGTTTCAACCATGGAATTGTCGATATTTTTACATTTAAATATATTTCTCATGTTTTTCATCCGGGTTACTCATTTGTCATGTTGAATCTCTTCCACTTCTCAGCTGTATCATTATCTAGTCTGTTTGAACTTCCTTATCTAACCTATTGTTCCCGTAGTTTGGAAGTCTCTCACTTTCCTATTGATGAAAGTTACTTCCATACAAAAGACGTGGTCTTGTGCTGATATATTGTGTCGTCTTGTGTCACGGTTACTTTAGTTTGTTCTCTAATGGACTAAAGAGATAAGGTCATAATTTCTTGTTTACTTTCTATTTATCCTTGGAAAGGTCCATTTCAAAGTGTGGCTTCTTGATAAAACATGGCGGATTCCGTAACTAATCCAGTTAAATTATAGAATTTTCTGTATACATATAACATGAAATTATCCACTGTCAGCCTTCTCATCTTCCTAATCAGTGTATTGTTCATGAATACCTTGTTGTTTACACTCATCTAGAGCAAACACAAATGTTTTAGTGCAAGTTTTCCAGCAAAAACTAATCATTAAATAAATTAATGAATGTTACTTTGAAGTTAGGCACAAAGCTGCATAATGCGCTATCTGTGCTTTGCCCACCACGAGTATAGAAACCCGGATTCTAGCGTCGTAAGTCTGCAGACATACCGCTGTGCCACTGGCAGGCAATTAACGAATCAAAATAATGAACAAATGTTAGAGCAAGAACCAAAGATCTTTGAAACCCATTGGTGTTTGTGCTTCATATCGAGACACGTGTAAATTTCTGTTCAGTAGTTCTTTTTGGATACTTTATATATCACGTTGTTTAAATCTTTATATCACTTTGTTTAAATCTGTGTATTTGTGCTTTACCTGAAATCCATTTCTGTTCTTTATATGATATTTCTTTTGTCATTAAAGACTTACCCTAATAAACCATAATATGCTGGTAACTATTATACTTTGCTTGTTTGGAATTAAGCACGAAGCTACACAATGGGTTGGCTATCTGTGCTCTGCCTACCACGAGTATCGATACCCATTTTCTAGCGAATGAGTCCGTAGACATACCGCTGTAACACTAGGGGCGTTATATTTCGTACAGAACGTTAATTGTACTTCATCAAAGTGATTTTCGTATCTCTGTGATGTGAGTCACTACTGTGATACCGACTTTATACTGGCCAAATATGTCTTGGCAGATAGGGAGAGCGCTTGGCTCGCAGTCGGTCCCAATTTCACTACCGAACATACCCAACACTTTAGCCGTGGAATAATTATTATGTGATGGTCAATCCCGTTATTCGAGTGGTGGAGTTCGCAGTGTTGTCGACCTGCCTTTCTTCTAGTATAACATTTCAAAATTAAAAATGGCTACCACAGATGATCGTCAAGTAGTTTGACTTAGATCAAACAAAGAAAATGATAAAACGTGTCATTTAAAATAAAACAACATAACTAAAACTTTGGAAAGGGATATCAGGATTAAGGTATTTGTCTAAGAAACTTAACATTTACCCAGTCTGTACCACCTTGACGATTCAGCTCTCGCAGAATTGCTTTGGAGTTCGTAGGCTTATTTTTTGAGTGGAAAAAAGTTAATTTACACCCTATTTTGAAGAGGAGATAACGTCAGAAGCAAAAAACAACAACAAAAAACAAATTGTCTCACAGAAGAGAAGTGAATAGAAATCCTGAAAGAACTTTTATAACCACTGACAAATGCTGTTATAGAAATACTGGGAAAAACACTATATGATGTCAAACATGGTGAACCAAGTGTCATTAGAAGTAGTAATTAAAAGTAATTCCGTCTTTGAAACGCACCTTTCACATCCTTTGGAACATTTATTTGAAGACTTAATAAAACTGGTTGTCTATTAGTTTTATTTTATTTCAAAACTACACAATGGGCTATCGACATCCTGCCATCTGCGTGAATAATTAACTCCGTTTTTACATTGCAAGCCCGTTAACTTACACACTTAGGAAAAAGAAGTGAGACATTTAAAACTTTTGTTATATATCTAGACTATATATTAGCAACCGATTTGAAGGTAATTGTAACACAGTTTACCTTCTTGAAGAATATTCCAGATAAAGGTAATTGTAACACACCTTCCTGAAGGATGTTTTAATCAAAGGTGATTGTAACACAGTTCACCTTCTTGAAGGATGTTCTAGATAAAGGTAATTGTAATACAGTTTACCTCCTTTAAGAATGTTTTACATAAAGGTAATTCTTGCACAGTTTACCTTCGTGGAAGATGTTCTACTTGGTGTTGAATCATTTGACCAGTGGTTAAACACAAAACACAATGAAGAGAAAAATCATTAAAGTGATAAAAAACATCTGAGATATTTCAGAAACACAGTTTTCTTAAAACCTCAATTATAGCAGACCTGTATTTTTGAGATGCTTCAAATTAAAGATTCTCTGAAAAGCATCCTAATATTATACATTATTGAAAGTTAGTCGTGTTTTATAATGAGGTTGTTCCACATTCCAGTGATGTCTTAGAACTAATGCTTCCTTCATCGATCATGCTTAATTAGCTGGCCATTACTAAGCACTAGCAGAGCACCTGGCAATGCTTTAAATATCTTGAGTTGTTTTGGTTAAGTCTTTGTGATCGGTGTAGCTAAATGAAGCAGTCCAAATTTGCTAACCAAAGTAGGGATTTAAAATCTACCCAACTAGAGTCACTTTGTTTATTGTAATGTGTACTTTTATTGTAGCATTTAGTTATTTTAATACTTCTTATAGCAGTTCTACAAACAACCAGTAATCCTCCGCTTTCGGTTATCTTTTTATATTATCTAGCATATATAAAAGTCAGTGTATGTGTCACGTTATGTTTGATTTCTCGAAATAGTAGGAGACATAACAGCTACAATTCAGATAGAATAGTTTGATTAGTGTCTGTCCATTACAATTTTAGTAACAGGAGTGCAAGGGAACCGTGAGTGAGGAGAGTTCCGTGAAACCTTATAAGTGTAGTGAGTGTTTGTAAAATAAGCCTAAAGTAAAGTAGTATGGGATTACATAGTTTAGAACCAGGCGTATAGTATTTATCAGAAGAGAAAGAATATTAACTGAATTTTAAACTTAAATCGTTTCTGGATTAAACAAACCTTATTAATCAATGAAGAATCTAAATTATGAAACCAACAATTATTTTGTTCCACTTTTGTTATCTGCACGTTTCATTTTGTACTTTTGGTACATAGACTACCAACAATATTAGGTTGTACTTTTGTTGCTAAGTGAAATATGACAAAAGCCATTGTTGAAACGTAGTGTTATTAAAACACGCTGGCCTTTCTATATATTAGAAGATATTAATCTAACTGATTTTTATCAGTGATTATTTTATGAATACGCCACGAATTAATTTTATGAATGACTTTAATTTTGATTCGTTCATTTGTTTTTGCAGTTAAGGACAAAGCTACAGAATGGGCTCTTTGTGTTCTGTCCACTACGACATTTTCATGTGTAGTTCATCAGAGTTTTTTATTAAAAGTATGCTAACCAAAAGCCTTTGACACTTGAATCTCTGTTTTAAGAACAAAATTTATAACATTTTCAACCCATAGGCACAACAACTATTTTAAACACGGACAGCTACCAAAACCAGAATGATACAGATACAAACAGGTTTGCAAAGAACTGGGCTGATAAATTCTCACTTGGTTTAGCTTCATGCTGTTTATTTGACATGTTGGGGAAGTAACTCTTGTTATTTTCGTGAGCAGCCGACTTTAAATTGCTTCGGTTTATACCACACATTAAAACCCGCATGGCTTGGAGGGATAAACGTAAAGTAATTTCATAGTTTTTTTTTCGTCAGTTTGGACTTTTCTCAATTTAGAAACTAGTTTCCACATGAAAATTCAATCACGAGAAGTTGTGCAAAAACGTGAACATTAAGAGCAGGGATAGCGTTTATAAATACGTACTAAACACTTGTTAGTTATTTTTAAAATGTACAATAAAAAGTTTATCTTGCCAACTTTAACAGACTCAGATGTCTCTGTAGCCTTACACTACCATATTGAACAGTAAACGTATACCTGACAAGTGATCAGCTTTACATACGAAAGGTTCTAATCATTTGTAAACTTTAAAAGCAGTATGAATGTTATCTATACACAAACCAGTATTTCTTTCCAGAGCTGTGTGTTAACATCAGTCAACCCTTCATTTGTATTTAGCAAGAATCATTTAAACTACAGCACATTATGATCATTCAACACCATCACTTCATGATATTATATCGTATTCTTTCCACAGTGTGTTAGCAATGGAGAAATTAGCAGTTTTTTGTTAGGTACAGGACCTTTATTATTAAAACATTAATTTAAACTGTGTTAATTGGTTTAATAATAATAAGAATATTATATTTACTGAATACATTATGGACTTGGCTGTTTGTTAAGGTAATATAATCTACTATATCAAATTTGAGTAAATTCTAAGCTATGTATTTTTAGTATTATACGTTCAGTCATATCAACACTATAAACTCTATCATTAGCAATGTTTCGTACACAATTCAATTCGTTTTAAAATGAAATAATTTGTCTATATAAGTACGAAAAGGGTAGCGTGTATACTGGATACAGTATGTCTAAAACTGTTGTTTGAGATGGGTAACGTGTATACTGGATACAGTATGTCTAAAACTGTTGTTTGAGATGGGTAACGTGTATACTGGATACAGTGTGTCTAAAACTGTTGTTTGAGATGGGTAGCGTGTATACTGGATACAGTATGTCTAAAACTGTTGTTTGAGATGGGTAGCGTGTATACTGGATACAGTATGTCTAAAACTGTTGTTTGAGATGGGTAACGTGTATACTGGATACAGTATGTCTAAAACTGTTGTTTGAGATGGGTAACGTGTATACTGGATACAGTATGTCTAAAACTGTTGTTTGAGATGGGTAGCGTGTATACTGGATACAGTATGTCTAAAACTGTTGTTTGAGATGGGTAACGTGTATACTGGATACAGTATGTTTAAAACTGTTGTTTGAGATGGGTAACGTGTATACTGGATACAGTATGTCTAAAACTGTTGTTTGAGATGGGTAACGTGTATACTGGATATAGTATGTCTAAAACTGTTGTTTGAGATGGGTAGCGTGTATACTGGATACAGTATGTCTAAAACTGTTGTTTGAGATGGGGTGTATACTGGATACAGTATGTCTAAAACTGTTGTTTGAGATGGGTAACGTGTATACTGGATACAGTATGTCTAAAACTGTTGTTTGAGATGGGTAACGTGTATACTGGATACAGTATGTCTAAAACTGTTGTTTGAGATGAGTAACGTGTATACTGGATACAGTATGTCTAAAACTGTTGTTTGAGATGAGTAACGTATTTTTTTATTAATATAAAGTATTTTTTAATTTATGAGTTGTGGGTTAAGTGTTATTGGAAGTGTCATGAATTGGAAGGAAGTAAACTATTCTTTGGCTGACAAGTTTATACATTGATGGATAAGAATATGAAATCTTATTGTTGAATAACTTTTACAATAAACGAGTTTTAAGGTCCAACACTATACATGTATTCATATTTATTCCACACCCTAGTTTATTTTTGTGATTTATTTTAATATTCCATTTCGACATGAATATATTATCATATATTTCATTTTACTATCTTCTGTTCTTCAATATTACATTCAAAGCTAGGTAAAGGATTCCAAGCTATAATGTGGGATATGAAATGTACCCTTGGTGTTAGAGGTATCTCAGAATTATTATCTATATCGTGGTGTGGATACACTATCTATCAGACTTAACATCTCTACACTATTCTCACTTGAAGTAATCAATAAAAATCAATTCGTTTATTCACAACCAAGGGTATATTTTATATCCGACATTATAATCTGTACCTAGGGATCCTTTTAATTTGTGCAACATATCATTAAATTAACTTTTGTTGTATTTATTTAAATGCCATTTATCACATGTTTGGAGTTACTTTTTATTTTATTTTACATAATTGTCGAAGTATTAATTTTCTATATGCCTACTATGTATAAATTTCACTTTTTTTCAAATAGATACATATTATATTACGGTTAATAAGAACGTGGCGAATGAAGTAAGTAACAGTCTGATATTATAATGATAATGGAAGCAGGAAGACAAATGTATGTTTTAAAAACATAATTTGTTACAAACATGTGCATAACATAGTCTAATATTCTTAGTATTTCCTCTGGTACATTAGACAAAACTGACGCTTAACGCAGCGTTCTACTGTTGTTATGTAACAAAGTAACTAACTGCTCATGGTACAGGATTCATCCAGAAGCAAGCGCCGTTTCCTTTACCTAAAGTAACTAACAGAATACATGTTCATACTATGGGATTCAGTACAAAGTGGCGTGAGATGTGTGTAAAAAACTCAGTAGTCATTTTGTTCACGCATTTCTAATGAATACATGTTCATACTATGGGATTCAGTACAAAGTGGCGTGAGATGTGTGTAAAAACTCAGTAGTCATTTTGTTCACGCATTTCTAATGAATACATGTTCATACTATGGGATTCAGTACAAAGTGGCGTGAGATGTGTGTAAAAACTCAGTAGTCATTTTGTTCACGCATTTCTAATGAATACATGTTCATACTATGGGATTCAGTACAAAGTGGCGTGAGATGTGTGTAAAAAACTCAGTAGTCATTTTGTTCACGCATTTCTAATGAATACATGTTCATACTATGGGATTCAGTACAAAGTGGCGTGAGATGTGTGTAAAAAACTCAGTAGTCATTTTGTTCACGCATTTCTAATGAATACATGTTCATACTATGGGATTCAGTACAAAGTGGCGTGAGATGTGTGTAAAAAACTCAGTAGTCATTTTGTTCACGCATTTCTAATGAATACATGTTCATACTATGGGATTCAGTACAAAGTGGCGTGAGATGTGTGTAAAAAACTCAGTAGTCATTTTGTTCACGCATTTCTAATGAATACATGTTCATACTATGGGATTCAGTACAAAGTGGCGTGAGATGTGTGTAAAAAACTCAGTAGTCATTTTGTTCACGCATTTCTAATGCACATTAAAATAATTTACGCTGCACGAGCCCCTCACCTAATTATTATGGTATGTACATGCAGTAGGCTGGTTATTTTACTAGAAAATTGATTGATTGTTTTTGATTTAAGCACAAAACTGCATAAAGGGCTATCGAAACCTGGTTTCTAGCGATGTGAATCCGCAGACGTCCCTCTATACCACTGGGAGGGAGGACAGAGAATTAATAGAAGGGTATCTTTGATTTGTATTATTTTCTCTTGTTTAATTTAAAATTCACGTTTTAGCTCATGTCATAAAGTATCCGCCCCGGCATGGCTAAGCGTGTTAAGGCGTACGACTCGTAATCCGAGGGTCGCGGGTTTGCGTCTCCGTCGCGCCAAACATACTCGCCCTTTAGCCGTGGATCCGTTATAATATTACGGTCAGTCCCACTATTCGTTGGTAAAAGAGTAGCCCAAGAGTTGGCGGTGGGTGGTGATGACTAGTTGTCTTCTCTCTAGTTTTACACTGCAAAAAAGTTAGTTAGAGACGTCTAGCGCAGATAGCTCTCGTGTAGCTTTGCGCAAAATTCACAAGCAATCAAAGATAACACTCTAATTTTAGTGAAAGTTAACGATAGTTAAGCGATAGAAATGTACAGTCTGTAAAGTCACAACAAATGGGAACTGAAAAATATATACGCATACGTAATATTACAGTGAATTTATATTCTCAAGAATATGAACAGGTTTTGTTTTCAACTACCAATGAAATCTTAAACAACATATGTGACTGATGTTTAGTACAGAATGATATAAACTGAACAAAATTAAACGGTGTTTATAACTTTGTTTTATTGTTTAGTGACATTATCGAATGTCACACTGATCAAGATCTTACCCCTTCTCTAATGTTAACTGGATAAACTAGAGGAAGGCAGGTGGTAAACACCATCCACCACCAAGTTTTAGGTTCCCAACAAATGGAAGAAACTGAACGTGAAATTATAACTCTGAAATAACAGCGAGCATATTGAATAACAGGATTCGATCCAACGATCGTAACCTCCAGATTTTACCTGAACATAAACAAAACTACAAAATGCTCTGCCCATCAAAACCCGGTTTTTAGCGGTGTGAGTCCACAGGCATTCCGCTGTGCCAGGGGTGGGCGATTCGATTTTTAGTATTATAAACCCTCATGCCCTCATGCTTGATGCTGAGCCACCGTAGTACTATTAATACGAAAACCAAGACATACCCATTCAGAATATTTTTTATATACCCTTATTTATGAATTACTAAGCAAAATTGATATTTGGAGACAATATCGTCCTAGTTTGGTTTGAATTTCGCGCAAAGTTACACGAGGGCTATCTGCGCCAGCCGTTCCTAATTTAGCAGTGTAAGACTAGAGGGAAGGCAGCTAGCTAGTCATCACCACCCACCGACAATTCTTGGGCTACTCTTTTACCAACGAATGGTGGGATCGATCGTCACATTATAACGCACCCACGGCTGAAAGAGCGAGCAGTTTTGGTGTGACTGAGATTCGAACCCGCGACCGTCGGATTACGAGTCGAGTGCCTTAACCATCTGGCCATACCGGACCCGTAACATGGTTGAACTTAAAATTTTTTACCACTAATCAATGCTTTATAAACTCTGAAAAAATATATGGTGTACAACGAAAACATCATACAAAATGTGTCTTTATGCACACTTAATGTGAGTTAAAAGAGTACGCTGTAAAGTTTGGTTTACATAATTATTTAGTTTGGTTTGCGCGAAATTCAAAAACAAACAAAGTTATTAGCACCATTAATACTTGTATTCAGTTTTTATCCACTCATCTTCAGTTTCCCCGTATCAAGTTTTCTTTAGAGCATTTAAAAACGTTTATGTTTCTTTCTTTACTACAAAAGATTTCCCTAAGTTTACTGACCATGTTGACTTAGAACTCGTCTGGAGTCACTAATCTGTCCCGTGAAGAACGCCGGATCACCGTTAAACGATCCGTCAAGACTAAGCATCCAGACATTTTGAGAATTATGCTAAACCTATCTTTGACAGCAACGAAAGTTATGAAGCTTATCTAGGTCACACCATTAATCATGAATGTCATCTTAAGACATACACAGAAACCACAAGATTCACCATCGATTTGGTTCAACGACACTGCCAAGGTTGTTGAAACACCTTAATATATTAAGAACAGATGTAGAAACTACAAGATTCACCATCAATCTGGTTCAACGACGCTGCCAAGGTTGTTGAAAAACCCTAATATATTAAGAACAGATGTGGAAAGTACAAGATTCACCATCAATCTGGTACAATGACGCTATCAAGGTTGTTGAAACACCTTAATGTACTGAGAACAGATGTGGAAACTACAAGATTCACCATCGATCTGGTACATGGACGCTTCCAAGGCTGTTTAATTATCTATGTGTATTACTATGATCGTATGAGCGAAAACCGATAATTATAGGTCACCCACACTTTGTATCTCAGAACGGCTGGTATGGGTATTAACACTTTTACTTGTATAACAGGTTAACCTGAAGATGATCTAAAGAAGGTCGAAACGTTGTTCCCTGCTTTATTTGTAAAAGTATTATACCCATACCAGCTGTCCAGAGATACATTTTTGCTTCAAGTGGGTTTCTCGTCATCACGAATTACTTTATCCACATTTTATCCGTCATGCGCAGTGTTGACAAGGCCTTTCACCTCATACCAGGCCTGATCAGGAGTCTTAGATACCCTAACATGCTATTTATATTACGACTTGTTCGAACAGCAGTTTATATTGTGAACTGTTTTAAGTAACTGGAGTGTTATTATTATGAAAATAATTTGGAAGTGTTTGTTTCGACTCCATTGTACGACAGTAAACTATTATATATGAATGAAAAAGAAGAACATATAACATTGTTTGTTTGTTTTTGCATTTCGCGCAAAGCTACACGAGGGCTCTCTGAAATAGCCGTCCCTAAAGGGAAGAAGGAAGCTACTTATTACCACCCACCGCCAACTCTTGGGCTATTCTTTTACTAACGAATAGTGTGATTGACCGTTTCATTATAAAGTTCACACGGCTGAAAGGGTGAGAAAGTGTGGTGCGACAGTGTTTCGAACCTTCGACCCTCAGATTACGAGTTGAGTGTCTTAGTCACCTCGCCATGTCGGGCCGGCAGATAAGAATTAGTTCAACGACAAAGTTTATGGTTTTTATTACCAAGATGTTTTAGTCCC
Organism: Tachypleus tridentatus; assembly: GCF_004210375.1. Classification (NCBI taxonomy): domain Eukaryota; kingdom Metazoa; phylum Arthropoda; class Merostomata; order Xiphosura; family Limulidae; genus Tachypleus; species Tachypleus tridentatus. Next base: position 119,761,774 of record NC_134828.1, on the reverse strand, counting down.
TTTGGAAATATAACAAGTTAAAGTAACAACACGATATCATATGTAATAATGCCTGATTCTTAAATCACTGGGTTTTACGCCTTTGAATTGGTCAATAGTGATTTGAGAAATAGAACACTAAGTATATAACGGTTATATAAGTGTTATATAACTGTTACACAGAAGAGAGTTAGATGTTAGAGCTAGAAGATAAATTATGAAATGAAAACATTAAAATAGTCACTGAGTTACGTATCATTCACTAACAATGTTAAGGGCACCTGTTCTGCTAATTAGCGACTTTCTATAACAAACTTTAAACCGGAAAACCGTTTAAGATGCATATTGTTTCATCTGATGATAAAAGTTAAAGAAACCTCAATGTTTGGACAAAACTAAATTAATGAAAACTAAAAGTGGTGAAGTTTTAATACGTTTTTCATATATAACGTGCACTTACTTCACTTTCTATATACAATCATTTCAACATGTAAAAACTGAGCGTGTAGTTACTTGTAATTTCCAAAGCTGAATCTATATATGTAAGTCTACTCTCGTAGACTGGTGTTTCTCAAAGAAATTCACTTTAGGAACCGCTGAAATCTGTCACGTCATCCACGCACTATAAACTCTTGTTTGTTTGTTTGGAATTTCGCACAAAGCTACTCGAGGGCTATCTGTGCTAGCCGTCCCTAATTTAGCAGTGTAAGACTAGAGGGAAGGCAGCTAGTCATCACCACCCACCGCCAACTCTTGGGCTACTCTTTTACCAACGAATAGTGGGATTGACCGTCACATTATAACGCCCCCACGGCTGGGAGGGCGAGCATGTTTGGCGCGACTCGGGCGCGAACCCGCGACCCTCAGATTACGAAGCGCACGCCTTAAGCGCTAGGCCATGCCAGGCCCACTATAAACTCAAGCTGTCCTCTTTAATTCTGTTTTCATATCTGAACAAGGTAAATCATACATAGGATTGACTCGTGTAGGAGATGAAAACCCATAAGCACTGAGACACACGTTCTGAGCTTAACAATAAACACAGATATCACATAACTGTAATGTTTTAGTTTGTGTAAGAGTTGTACCTGTTGTATCAAGAATGTTCAGTTAACAAGATGTACCCGTCTAATGATTTATATGAAATAAAGAGTGGCCAATTTTTAATTAGTATGATAATTAAAAAGTCTGTAGATATAATATGGTTTGTACCCATAAATTTGATTAATTTTGTTTCTTTTGACAAGTCGATAATATTTAGTTATATTAGAAATATAGAGAAAAACCCCGCTGGTATAACGATAAATCTATGGATTTACAACGCTAAAATGAGGGGTTCGATACCCCCGGTGGACTCAGCAGATAGCCCGATGTGGCTTTGCTTAAAGAAAACACACACACACACATACGCGTGTAAAGAAACAAACACACCTGTAAGAAAGCTGTGGTAATCATTTCCTGTAAGAAAACTGTGGTAATCATTTCCTGTAAGAAAACTGTGGTAATCATTTCTTGTAAAAAAACTGTGGTAATCATTTCCTGTAAGAAAACTGTGGTAATCATTTCTTGTAAGAAAACTGTGGTAATCATTTCTTGTAAGAAAATTGTGGTAATCATTTCCTGTAAGAAAAGTGTGGTAATCATTTCCTGTAAGAAAACTGTGGTAATCATTTCCTGTAAGAAATCTGTGGTAATCATTTCCTGTAAGAAAACTGTGGTAATCATTTATTAACTTGACAACGTTTCGAACAAACTCTTTTTCAAGCCACAAACAAGCGTGTCGGCTGATGATAATTACACGAACGGTTTAGAATGAAATAATACACAAAACAGAATGTGACACGAGATACAACTACGAAAATTAGACATTTTAGTAACAACATTGTAATATAAATGGTGATTAATAACAGTCATCAGAAATATAGAACAACCTTACATAAATAACTTAAACAACTCAATTTCAACATTATTTTTGCGATAGTAGTTCTTTTATTGGCGTTAGAGGGAGCGCAACGTAAGACAAGAACTTTAAATTACTGTATAATGTATTTTATTTTACAACTTTCGCATTTTGTCTTTTAAATATATCAAATTAGTTTTATTTCAGGGGCAACTTTTAGAGGATTTCATGGCCCATCTGGTGTTTAACAACTATATAGACAACACAGACTGATCTCAGAGACCCATTTCATTAAACAGCAGTACTCGTGTCTCTTTTAATGGTTATTGAGTACGAAAAAACATCGTCTAGTATTTTTAATGGTGCCATAGTATTACTGTGTAGGATACGATATTAATACCAGCTATCTCGCATTCATAGATACATCGGTTAGTTCTGTTGAGCTTCGCGCAAAACTACTCAAAGTTTATCTGTCTTTCATTTTAAAGTCATTGTCCAGATGGAAGGTGGTTAGTGAATAACACACAGCGCCAGCTATTGGGCTACTGTCTACCTACGAATATTGAAAATGACTGTTACATTTTAACACCTCACGCCTGAAATGGCGAACGCATTCTCTGAGTTTTGAACCCGCTGACTACACAAATCATGCACCTAAACCACCAAACTATGCCACACCATGTATATGTGAATAAACTTGTCTATTTATAATGTATAGCTGTATGAATAGCATTATATGAATTTTGTTTTACTCAACTCGTCACGTGGTAAGGACAAATATACGTTAGATAAATATACAAAATCTGACTACTAATAATTGTTAAAACATTTGTCGTAATAATTCTAATACGTAGAAACGTATCGCTGTTTTTTATTAAGGTAAAACCAATAATAATTTCTTGGTAACATCGAAGAAGGTAATGATGTAACCAGTAATTCGATGTTAAGTACTGACTTACTTTTATAACTTTAGTTATTGTTTGAGTAACATCGGTTAAAAATATGAAACAAAGACAGTTAAAACAGTTTCCAGTAAACATCAAAGTTACTTATCAGTGATGACGAGAAAACCCACTTGTAGAGAAATACACATGTAACAACGGCTGGTATGGGTTGAGAAAATTTTTATGTAGAAAAGCGAACAACGTTTCGACCTTCTTCGGTCATCGTCAGGTTCACAAAAAAAGAAAGAGGTAACTGACCGATATCTGACCACATGTGTTTGAAGGGGGTTATGTAACTGAGTGTAGGAATGTAGAGGGCATGCTAAGATGTTTTATACTCAGTTACACAACCCCTTTCAAACATGTGGTCAGCTATCGGTCAGTTACTTCTTTCTTTCTTTGTGAACCTGACGATAATCGAAGAAGGTCGAAACGTTGTTCGTTTCTCTACATAAAAATTTTCTCAACCGAAAAGAAACGTTTTTACATTTATATTTTTCTCTACAAGTGGGATTTCTCGACATCACTGATTATTACTTCATCACGGCGATTGTACGAGAAGTGTAAGTCTTTGTGTTTTCTTTGTGTATTTGTACTTAACTTACCTGTTACCATTATGTCTGAACTAACGTACCTTACACCACTATTAACACCACTCGCTCATGTGATCGTAAAGAAACTAAGAAACTTAAATCAAAGAATTATCAATAGAAGAAATAACATCTATTGCATTCAACAATGTAGAAAGGAACAACTAAACCTAATTTTGTAAAGGTAAAACTATCAAAACATTTTAATCAATGCACAAACATTATCCAAAATTTACAGAAAAAACTACTTAAATTCATGTTGAACACGAAATATAAAGAACTACATGACTTACAAAAACAAAAAAATGAACCTAGACCATTAACTGGCATGCTGCATTAAACCAGAGATTTACGGACTTATACAACGAAACATAAACCAAATCAACACTAGAAATGACAGAGACAAAAAGATCTGCTACAACAAAAACTAGAGAAACTAAGATGCAAACAAAAGAAAAGACAACAACACGACAAACCTTTGACTAACCTCATTATTAACAGATCCGACCGACAATTAAACACAGACGAGATACATCTACTTAACAAAGGACTCAACTTCGCAATAGCACCTAGGTACATTCCAACCTTAGAAATCAAAACATGCTTAGAAGATCTAGCCAGGTGGCATGTGATACTTTCTACAGAAAACAAAAACAAGAAAACAACCAACAGAAAGAAGACAACTTCGGCAATTCTATTGACATCCAACAGCCAAACTTCCCAGGAAAAATTAAAAAATTGTTTCCAAGAAACACCTAAAAACAACATCTTAAACGATATTTTCAAATAATTTTCTCACAAAACCTTTAATATAATTTCATAAAACAGAAAGCTAAAAAACAATCTTACAAAAAGAGACATTGATTCCATTAAAAACTTAAAACAAGACCAAAACATGAAAATTCTAAAAGCAGATAAAGGAAACACTGTAGTCATAATGAAGACGAATGAATACATACAAAAAATGAAGAACATCCTATCAGACACGAACAAATTTAAACCAATACACACAAGTCCAACAAAGACACATGAGACGCAACTGAACAAATTACTACTACAAATGAAAAAAGCCAACACAATTTCACAAACACTTTATTCCTACCTACGCAAAACCGACTCACACACACCACAAATATACGGAATTCCCAAACTTCATAAACCAGATTGTCCATTACGACCAATAATGTCCACATATGAATCGTTTAATTACAATCTTGGTAAATACATAGCATGGACATTCTCCAAATATGTTACATCAACCAGCTCATTTATCAAAGACTTAATTTCAAGTCTAATCTAAATCAACTTAATCATATAGCCTTAATGGCCAGTTTCGATGTTATATCCCTCTTTACAGAAGTTCCAACCACTGAAGCCTGCAAGATAGCCTTAGAACTCTATATCCGAGACCCTAACCCAACTATAGACATTCCCAGTAACCAGTTACCAACCCTCATAGAATTCACCACGATAAAGACAAACTTCATGTTCAACAACCACAACTATATACAAACAGATGGCCTAAGCATGGGCAACCCAGTATCACCAGTTCTAGCCAATATTTTTATGACACAAGTTGAAATACAAGCAATTAACACAGCATTACATCCACCACTATACTGGTACAGATATGTAGATGACACGGTTGCGGGATTCAAATCTACAGAACACATACTTAATGTTGGGATGTATAGAGCTAATGTGATTGAAAAAATTAACTTCACATGTGAACAAGAAGAAAGCAATCAAATATCATTTCTTAACCTCAAAATTACAAGAACTGACACACAATTCAAAACAGAAATCCACCGAAAAATCACCCATACTGGACTATACATTCCTTGGGACTCAGCACATGAAACAAAACAAAAACTCAACATACTAAGAAACCAAATAAACACAGTCATAAAACTATGCTCACCAGATAAAATTAACGATGAATTAGACAAAATAAAACAATACTTCATCAACATCAATAAGTTTCCTCCACAAACCGTAGAAAACATTTTATGTACACACCTAGACAGAAAGCAAAATCAACCAACAAAAGTAAATATATCTTACGAATCAAAAAATCACGAAACCATATATTCCCGATACCAGCAGACAAATACCTAACATTTGGTAAAAAGTAGTAATAAAATGTGACATTCCAGTTAATACCAAATTTATTCAAAAACCAGGCACAAAACTGAAGTCCATACTATGTAAAAACTACACTGACAAACACCACACCAACATTATTTATAAAATGCAATGTGATAACTGCCGCGACTTCTATATTGGAGAAACAAGTAGTAAAATGGAAACCAGATTCAAAGAACATAAAAAGTCACCTTCACACGTTTTCGAACACTGCAAGTGAAATAAACACAACATAACCATAGAAAACACTCAAATACTAAATAGAGAAACAAACATAAACAAACGCAAAATTAAAGAAGCCTTACTTATACAACAACTTAAACCTAAAATAAACCAATACAAAGGAACATCTTTATATCTATAATAATAAATAAACATCTAAGCACGCCCTCTACATTCCTTTACTCAATTACACAACCCCATTCAAACATGTGGTCATCTACCCGTCAGCAACCTAATATAGCTCTAGCAAGACAATACAACTATTGTGGGATAATACAGATATAGTGAGATGGTACAATTATAGTGGGATAATACAACTATAGTGGAATAATACAGCTATACGGAGATGGTGCAATTATAGTGGGATAATACAACTATAGTGAGATGGTACAATAATAGTGGGATAATACAACTATAGTGGAATAATACAGCTATACGGAGATGGTGCAATTATAGTGGGATAATACAACTATAGTGAGATGGTACAATAATAGTGGGATAATACAGCTATAGTAGAATAATACAGTTACAGTGGGATAGTACAGTTATTGTAAGATAATACAACTATAGTGGGATAATACAGCTATAATAGAATAATACAGCTCTAGTAAGATAATACAACTATAGTGGAATAATACAGTTACAGTGGGATAGTACAGTTATAGTAAGATAATACAACTATAGTGGGATAATACAGTTACAGTGGGATAGTACAGTTATAATAAGATAATACAGCTATAATAGAATAATACAGCTCTAGTAACATAATAAAACTATTGTGGAATAATACAGATATAGTAAGATAATACAACTATAGTGGAATAATACAGATATAGTAAGATAATACAACTATAGTGAGATAATACAGATATAGTGAGATAATACAGTTGCAGTATGATAATACAGATATAGTGAGATAATACAGTTGCAGTATGATAATACAGCGAAAGTGTTATATAACAATGCTGTTAAACAACTTCAAAACACTGTAGAGTGATTTCCGGATGAAATATGTGAAGAGAGAACGTTTTATTTGGAGCTGTCCTGTTACAAAGTTGATATGACCGGATGAAATATGTGAACGGAGAACGTTTCATTTGGAGCTGTCCTGTTACAAGGTTGCTATGACCGGATGAAATATGTGAAGAGAGAACGTTTCATTTGGAGCTGTCCTGTTACAAGGTTGATATGACCGGATGAAATATGTGAAGAGAAAACGTTTCATTTGGAGCTGTCCTGATAAGAGGTTGATATGACCGGATGAAATATGTGAAGAGAGAACGTTTCATTTGGAGCTGTCCTGTTACAAGGCTGATATGACCGGTTGAAATATGTGAAGAGAGAACGTTTCATTTGGAGCTGTCCTAATACAAGGTTGATATGACCGGATGAAATATGTGAAGAGAGAACGTTTCATTTGGAGCTGTCCTGTTACAAGGTTGATATGACCGGATGAAATATGTGATGAGAGAACGTTTCATTTGGAGCTGTCCTGTTACAAAGTTGATATGACCCAATGAAATATCTGAAGAGAGAACGTTTCATTTGGAGCTGTCCTAATACAAGGCTGATATGACCGGATGAAATATGTGAAGAGAGAACGTTTCATTTGGAGCTGTCCTGATACAAGGTTGATATGACCGGTTGAAATATGTGAAGAGAGAACGTTTCATTTGGAGCTGTCCTAATACAAGGTTGATATGACCGGATGAAATATGTGAAGAGAGAACGTTTCATTTGGAGCTGTCCTAATACAAGGCTGATATGACCAGATGAAATATGTGAAGAGAGAACGTTTCATTTGGAGCTGTCCTGATAAGAGGTTGATATGACCGGATAAATATGTGAAGAGAGAACGTTTCATTTGGAGCTGTCCTGTTACAAGGTTGATATGACCGGTTGAAATATGTGAAGAGAGAACGTTTCATTTGGAGCTGTCCTAATACAAGGTTGATATGACCGGATGAAATATGTGAAGAGAGAACTTTTCATTTGGAGCTGTCCTGATACAAGGTTGATATGACCGGTTGAAATATGTGAAGAGAGAATGTTTCATTTGGAGCTGTCCTGTTACAAGGTTGATATGAAGAACAGGGGTTATTGGTTGTTCACCTTCTCTGTTCAGGATATTTTGGGAATAACAAACCACTATAGCATTAAAAAATAAAGTTTCTAAAGCGCCTGCATTTTGATAGTTGTGTTGAACTGTATTTTAGGGTATTCTTTGGTCAGTGTGGGCAGTCTTGCGATGAATAACTTTGACCTATAACCTATGTTAAAGGATGTTAAGAAATAGTAAATTTATGAGTTTTTTCTTTCATGGTGAATTTTTTAGAAAGATAGAAATAAATAGAAACCTGTAACCACACAGGTTGTCCTTTCTTCTTCAGACGCAGAAAGCTTTCGTGTAGCTTTGCGCGAAATTGAAAACAAAGAAACACTTTTTCAGGGGCAAACAGGTGTAACAAAATGTGTGACATATATATAAAGTGTGTGTAGTGACATCATGAACGTTATCCGGTTTTCAAGGAAGTTTTTATTTCTCTATGTATTGTTGTAAGCGTCTCATTACCAGTACAATGAAACCGATGGTGAGAGTGTAGGTGAAAAGATGTCATGGATATTTAACTTTAGAAATGGTTAAATATATACATTAAGTGCAGATAGTCCTCGAGTAGCTTTGCACGAAATTCAAAACAAATATATATTTAAATCTGTACTTAAGTGTTTAAATGAAATAAACATGACGCTTAGAGACTGATTGAAAAAGGTATATTACAATAAACTGCTTATATAAACAGGTGTGAAAAATTACCTGGAAAAAAGAGTAAGTTTTAGAAAATTCAGTTTTCATAATTACATGAGAAAATAAGCAAAGAATAAATATCATTTTTCTAATGTGATGAAACTGATTAAATAATAACACGAAGTATATTTGAAAGTTCAGTAATTCTCTGATTTACGATATATTCACGCTAAGTGTTGTTTTCAGTTTGTCGATTTCATTATCTCCAGATTCTCTTTGTAACATGGTTTGCTATAGATCGTTCATGTGTCTTCTGAGTATATATTCTTTATTCTAAGAGTTTCACTGTAATGTTTTGTTTGCTGTGAGAGGGAGACATCTTTTATAGTAAAGGTTTTGGTTTGTCTTGAATTTCACACAAAGCTACTCGAGGGCTATCTGTGCTAGCCGTCCATAATTTAGTAGTGTAAGACTAGAGGAAAGGCAGGTAGTCATCACCACCCACCGCCAACTCTTGGGCTACTCTTTTACCAACGAATAGTGGGATTGACCGTCACATAATAACGCCCCCATGTTTTGAAAGGGCGAGCATGTTTGTTGTGAGAGGGATTTAAATCCGCGACCCTCGAATTACGAGTCGAGTGCCTTATCCACCATGCCGGATCATACAGTGAAGGTATTGTAGTCTGCCAGTAGGTTTTTTTTGTGTAAAATTGCATCTAAAAAAATCAGTGACGTAAAGAAAGTTAATCTGGGTAGGAGAATAATCATTGATTAAACTGATTGTTTTGTGAAAGTAGTTTGGATGTTAGTCTGGATAGGAGAGTAATCATTGATTAAACTGATCGTTTTGTGAAAGTAGTTTGGATGTTAGTCTGGATAGGAGAGTAATCATTGATTAAACTGATTGTTTTGTGAAAGTAGTTTGGATGTTAGTGTGGGTAGGAGAGTAATCATTGATTAAACCTGATTGTTTTGTGAAATTAGTTTGGATGTTAGTCTAGGTAGGAGAGTAATAATTGATTGAACTGACTGTTTTGTGAAAGTAGTTTGGATGTTAGTCTGGGTAGGAGAGTAATCATTGATTAAACTGATTGTTTTGTGAAATTAGTTTGGATGTTAGTCTGGGTAGGAGAGTAATCATTGATTAAACTCATTGTTTTGTGAAAGTAGTTTGGATGTTAGTCTGGATAGGAGAGTAATCATTGATTAAACCTGATTGTTTTGTGAAAGTAGTTTGGATGTTAGTCTGGGTAGGAGAGTAATTATTGATTAAACTGATTGTTTTGTGAAAGTAGTTTGGATGGTAATCTGGGTAGGAGAATAATCATTGATTAAACTGATTGTTTTGTGAAAGTAGTTTGGATGTTAGTCTGGGTAGGAGAGTAATCATTGATTAAACCTGATTGTTTTGTGAAATTAGTTTGGATGTTAGTCTAGGTAGGAGAGTAATAATTGATTGAACTGACTGTTTTGTGAAAGTAGTTTGGATGTTAGTCTGGGTAGGAGAGTAATCATTGATTAAACTGATTGTTTTATGAAAGTAGTTTGGATGTTAGTGTGGGTAGGAGAGTAATCATTGATTAAACTGATTGTTTTGTGAAAGTAGTTTGGATGTTAGTCTGGGTAGGAGAGTAATTATTGATTAAACTGATTGTTTTGTGAAATTAGTTTGGATGTTAGTCTGGGTAGGAGAGTAATCATTGATTGAACTGATTGTTTTGTGAAAGTAGTTTGGATGTTAGTCTGGACAGGAGAGTAATCATTGATGAAACTGATTGTTTTGTGAAAGTAGTTTGGATGTTAGTCTGGGTAGGAGAGTAATCATTGATTGAACTGATTGTTTTGTGAACGTAGTTTGGATGTTAATCTGGGTAGGAGAGTAATCATTGATTAAACTGATTGTTTTGTGAAAGTAGTTTGGATGTTAGTCTGGGTAGGAGAGTAATCATTGATTAAACTGATTGTTTTGTGAAAGTAGTTTGGATGGTAATCTGGGTAGGAGAATAATCATTGATTAAACTGATTGTTTTGTGAAAGTAGTTTGGATGTTAGTCTGGGTAGGAGAGTAATCATTGATTAAACTTGATTGTTTTGTGAAATTAGTTTGGATGTTAGTCTAGGTAGGAGAGTAATAATTGATTGAACTGACTGTTTTGTGAAAGTAGTTTGGATGTTAGTCTGGGTAGGAGAGTAATCATTGATTAAACTGATTGTTTTATGAAGATAGTTTGGATGTTAGTCTGGGTAGGAGAGTAATCATTGATTAAACTGATTGTTTTGTGAAAGTAGTTTGGATGTTAGTCTGGGTAGGAGAGTAATTATTGATTAAACTGATTGTTTTGTGAAAGTAGTTTGGATGTTAGTCTGGGTAGGAGAGTAATCATTGATTAAACTGATTGTTTTGTGAAAGTAGTTTGGATGTTAGTCTGGGTAGGAGAGTAATCATTGATTGAACTGATTGTTTGTGTAAAGTAGTTTGGATGTTAATCTGGGTAGGAGAGTAATCATTGATTAAACTGATTGTTTTGTGAAAGTAGTTTGGATGTTAATCTGGGTAGGAGAGTAATCATTGATTAAACCTGATTGTTTTGTGAAAGCAGTTTGGATGTTAATCTGGGTAGGAGAGTAATCATTGATTAAACTAATTGTTTTGTGAAAGTAGTTTGGATGTTAATCTGGGTAAGAGAGTAATCATTGATTAAACCTGATTGTTTTGTGAAAGTAGTTTGGATGTTTGTCTGGATAGGAGAGTAATCATTGATTAAACTGATTGTTTTGTGAAGTTAGTTTGGATGTTAGTCTGGGTAGGAGAGTAATCATTGATTAAACCTGATTGTTTTGTGAAAGTAGTTTGGATGTTAATCTGGGTGAGAGAGTAATCATTGATTAAACTGATTATTTTGTGAAAGTAGTTTGGATGTTAGCCTGGATAGGAGAGTAATCATTCATTAAACCTGATTGTTTTGTGAAAGTAGTTTGGATGTTAGTCTAGGTAGGAGAGTAATTATTGATTAAACTGATTGTTTTGTGAAAGTAGTTTGGATGTTAGTCTGGGTAGGAGAGTAATCATTGATTAAACTGATTGTTTTGTGAAAGTAGTTTGGATGTTAGTCTGGACAGGAGAGTAATCATTGATGAAACTGATTGTTTTGTGAAAGTAGTTTGGATGTTAGTCTGGGTAGAAGAGTAATCATTGATTTAACCTGATTGTTTTGTGAAAGTAGTTTGGATGTTAGTGTGGGTAGGAGAGTAATCATTGATTAAACTGATTGTTTTGTGAAAGTAGTTTGGATGTTAGTCTGGACAGGAGAGTAATCATTGATGAAACTGATTGTTTTGTGAAAGTAGTTTGGATGTTAGTGTGGGTAGGAGAGTAATCATTGATTAAACCTGATTGGTTTGTGAAAGTTGTTTAGATGTTAGTCTGGGTCGGAGAGTAATCATTGATTAAACTGATTGTTTTGTGAAATTAGTTTGGATGTTAGTCTGGATAGGAGAGTAATCATTGATTGAACTGACTGTTTTGTGAAAGTAGTTTGGATGTTAGTGTGGGTAGGAGAGTAATCATTGATTAAACTGATTGTTTTATGAAAGTAGTTTGGATGTTAGTCTGGGTAGGAGAGTAATCATTGATTAAACTGATTGTTTTGTGAAAGTAGTTTGGATGTTAGTCTGGGTAGGAGAGTAATTATTGATTAAACTGATTGTTTTGTGAAAGTAGTTTGGATGTTAGTCTGGGTAGGAGAGTAATCATTGATTAAACTGATTGTTTTGTGAAAGTAGTTTGGATGTTAGTCTGGGTAGGAGAGTAATCATTGATTCAACTGATTGTTTTGTGAACGTAGTTTGGATGTTAATCTGGGTAGGAGAGTAATCATTGATTAAACTGATTGTTTTGTTAAAGTAGTTTGGATTTTAGTCTGGGTAGGAGAGTAATCATTGATTAAACCTGATTGTTTTGTGAAAGTAGTTTGGATGTTAATCTGGGTGGGAGAGTAATCATTGATTAAACTGATTATTTTGTGAAAGTAGTTTGGATGTTAGCCTGGATAGGAGAGTAATCATTGATTAAACCTGATTGTTTTGTGAAAGTAGTTTGGATGTTAGTCTAGGTAGGAGAGTAATTATTGATTAAACTGATTGTTTTGTGAAAGTAGTTTGGATGTTAGTCTGGGTAGGAGAGTAATCATTGATTAAACTGATTGTTTTGTGAAAGTAGTTTGGATGTTAGTCTGGACAGGAGAGTAATCATTGATGAAGCTGATTGTTTTGTGAAAGTAGTTTGGATGTTAGTCTAGGTAGGAGAGTAATAATTGATTGAACTGACTGTTTTGTGAAAGTAGTTTGGATGTTAGTCTGGGTAGGAGAGTAATCATTGATTAAACTGATTGTTTTATGAAGATAGTTTGGATGTTAGTCTGGGTAGGAGAGTAATCATTGATTAAACTGATTGTTTTGTGAAAGTAGTTTGGATGTTAGTCTGGGTAGGAGAGTAATCATTGATTAAACTGATTGTTTTGTGAAAGTAGTTTGGATGTTAGTCTGGGTAGGAGAGTAATCATTGATTAAACTGATTGTTTTGTGAAAGTAGTTTGGATGTTAGTCTGGGTAGGAGAGTAATCATTGATTGAACTGATTGTTTTGTAAATGTAGTTTGGATGTTAATCTGGGTAGGAGAGTAATCATTGATTAAACTGATTGTTTTGTGAAAGTAGTTTGGATGTTAATCTGGGTAGGAGAGTAATCATTGATTAAACCTGATTGTTTTGTGAAAGCAGTTTGGATGTTAATCTGGGTAGGAGAGTAATCATTGATTAAACTAATTGTTTTGTGAAAGTAGTTTGGATGTTAATCTGGGTAAGAGAGTAATCATTGATTAAACCTGATTGTTTTGTGAAAGTAGTTTGGATGTTTGTCTGGATAGGAGAGTAATCATTGATTAAACTGATTGTTTTGTGAAGTTAGTTTGGATGTTAGTCTGGGTAGGAGAGTAATCATTGATTAAACCTGATTGTTTTGTGAAAGTAGTTTGGATGTTAATCTGGGTGGGAGAGTAATCATTGATTAAACTGATTATTTTGTGAAAGTAGTTTGGATGTTAGTCTGGGTAGGAGAGTAATCATTGATTAAACTGATTGTTTTGTGAAAGTAGTTTGGATGTTAGTCTGGACAGGAGAGTAATCATTGATGAAACTGATTGTTTTGTGAAAGTAGTTTGGATGTTAGTCTGGGTAGAAGAGTAATCATTGATTTAACCTGATTGTTTTGTGAAAGTAGTTTGGATGTTAGTGTGGGTAGGAGAGTAATCATTGATTAAACTGATTGTTTTGTGAAAGTAGTTTGGATGTTAGTCTGGACAGGAGAGTAATCATTGATGAAACTGATTGTTTTGTGAAAGTAGTTTGGATGTTAGTGTGGGTAGGAGAGTAATCATTGATTAAACCTGATTGGTTTGTGAAAGTTGTTTTAGATGTTAGTCTGGGTCGGAGAGTAATCATTGATTAAACTGATTGTTTTGTGAAATTAGTTTGGATGTTAGTCTGGATAGGAGAGTAATCATTGATTGAACTGACTGTTTTGTGAAAGTAGTTTGGATGTTAGTGTGGGTAGGAGAGTAATCATTGATTAAACTGATTGTTTTGTGAAAGTAGTTTGGATGTTAGCCTGGATAGGAGAGTAATCATTGATTAAACCTGATTGTTTTGTGAAAGTAGTTTGGATGTTAGTCTAGGTAGGAGAGTAATTATTGATTAAACTGATTGTTTTGTGAAAGTAGTTTGGATGTTAGTCTGGGTAGGAGAGTAATCATTGATTAAACTGATTGTTTTGTGAAAGTAGTTTGGATGTTAGTCTGGACAGGAGAGTAATCATTGATGAAGCTGATTGTTTTGTGAAAGTAGTTTGGATGTTAGTCTAGGTAGGAGAGTAATAATTGATTGAACTGACTGTTTTGTGAAAGTAGTTTGGATGTTAGTCTGGGTAGGAGAGTAATCATTGATTAAACTGATTGTTTTGTGAAGATAGTTTGGATGTTAGTCTGGGTAGGAGAGTAATCATTGATTAAACTGATTGTTTTGTGAAAGTAGTTTGGATGTTAGTCTGGGTAGGAGAGTAATTATTGATTAAACTGATTGTTTTGTGAAAGTAGTTTGGATGTTAGTCTGGGTAGGAGAGTAATCATTGATTAAACTGATTGTTTTGTGAAAGTAGTTTGGATGTTAGTCTGGGTAGGAGAGTAATCATTGATTGAACTGATTGTTTTGTAAATGTAGTTTGGATGTTAATCTGGGTAGGAGAGTAATCATTGATTAAACTGATTGTTTTGTGAAAGTAGTTTGGATGTTAATCTGGGTAGGAGAGTAATCATTGATTAAACCTGATTGTTTTGTGAAAGCAGTTTGGATGTTAATCTGGGTAGGAGAGTAATCATTGATTAAACTAATTGTTTTGTGAAAGTAGTTTGGATGTTAATCTGGGTAAGAGAGTAATCATTGATTAAACCTGATTGTTTTGTGAAAGTAGTTTGGATGTTTGTCTGGATAGGAGAGTAATCATTGATTAAACTGATTGTTTTGTGAAAGTAGTTTGGATGTTAGTCTGGGTAGGAGAGTAATCATTGATTAAACCTGATTGTTTTGTGAAAGTAGTTTGGATGTTAATCTGGGTGGGAGAGTAATCATTGATTAAACTGATTATTTTGTGAAAGTAGTTTGGATGTTAGTCTGGGTAGGAGAGTAATCATTGATTAAACTGATTGTTTTGTGAAAGTAGTTTGGATGTTAGTCTGGACAGGAGAGTAATCATTGATTAAACTGATTGTTTTGTGAAAGTAGTTTGGATGTTAGTCTGGGTAGAAGAGTAATCATTGATTTAACCTGATTGTTTTGTGAAAGTAGTTTGGATGTTAGTGTGGGTAGGAGAGTAATCATTGATTAAACTGATTGTTTTGTGAAAGTAGTTTGGATGTTAGTCTGGACAGGAGAGTAATCATTGATTAAACTGATTGTTTTGTGAAAGTAGTTTGGATGTTAGTGTGGGTAGGAGAGTAATCATTGATTAAACCTGATTGGTTTGTGAAAGTAGTTTGGATGTTAGTCTGGGTCGGAGAGTAATCATTGATTAAACTGATTGTTTTGTGAAAGTAGTTTGGATGTTAGTCTGGATAGGAGAGTAATCATTGATTGAACTGATTGTTTTGTGAAAGTAGTTTGGATGTTAGTGTGGGTAGGAGAGTAATCATTGATTAAACTGATTGTTTTGTGAAAGTAGTTTGGATGTTAGTCTGGGTAGGAGAGTAATCATTGATTAAACTGATTGTTTTGTGAAAGTAGTTTGGATGTTAGTCTGGGTAGGAGAGTAATCATTGATTAAACTGATTGTTTTGTGAAAGTAGTTTGGATGTTAGTCTGGGTAGGAGAGTAATCATTGATTAAACTGATTGTTTTGTGAAAGTAGTTTGGATGTTAGTCTGGGTAGGAGAGTAATCATTGATTAAACTGATTGTTTTGTGAAAGTAGTTTGGATGTTAATCTGGGTAGGAGAGTAATCATTGATTAAACTGATTGTTTTGTGAAAGTAGTTTGGATGTTAGTCTGGGTAGGAGAGTAATCATTGATTAAACCTGATTGTTTTGTGAAAGTAGTTTGGATGTTAATCTGGGTAGGAGAGTAATCATTGATTAAACTGATTGTTTTGTGAAAGTAGTTTGGATGTTAGCCTGGATAGGAGAGTAATCATTGATTAAACCTGATTGTTTTGTGAAAGTAGTTTGGATGTTAGTCTAGGTAGGAGAGTAATCATTGATTAAACTGATTGTTTTGTGAAAGTAGTTTGGATGTTAGTCTGGGTAGGAGAGTAATCATTGATTAAACTGATTGTTTTGTGAAAGTAGTTTGGATGTTAGTCTGGACAGGAGAGTAATCATTGATGAAGCTGATTGTTTTGTGAAAGTAGTTTGGATGTTAGTCTGGGTAGAAGAGTAATCATTGATTTAACCTGATTGTTTTGTGAAAGTAGTTTGGATGTTAGTCTGGGTAGGAGAGTAATCATTGATTAAACCTGATTGGTTTGTGAAAGTAGTTTGGATGTTAGTCTGGGTAGGAGAGTAATCATTGATTAAACTGATTGTTTTGTGAACGTAGTTTGGATGTTAATCTGGGTAGGAGAGTAATCATTGATTAAACTGATTGTTTTGTGAAAGTAGTTTGGATTTTAGTCTGGGTAGGAGAGTAATCATTGATTAAACCTGATTGTTTTGTGAAAGTAGTTTGGATGTTAATCTGGGTAGTAGAGTAATCATTGATTAAACCTGATTGTTTTGTGAAAGCAGTTTGGATGTTAATCTGGGTAAGAGAGTAATCATTGATTAAACCTGATTGTTTTGTGAAAGTAGTTTGGATGTTTGTCTGGGTAAGAGAGTAATCATTGATTAAACCTGATTGTTTTGTGAAAGTAGTTTGGATGTTTGTCTGGATAGGAGAGTAATCATTGATTAAACTGATTGTTTTGTGAAGTTAGTTTAGATGTTAGTCTGGGTAGGAGAGTAATCATTGATTAAACTGATTGTTTTGTGAAAGAAGTTTGGATGTTAGTCTGGGTAGGAGAGTAATCATTGATTGAACTGATTGTTTTGTGAACGTAGTTTGGATGTTAATCTGGGTAGGAGAGTAATCATTGATTAAACTGATTGTTTTGTGAAAGTAGTTTGGATGTTAATCTGGGTAGGAGAGTAATTATTGATTAAACTGATTGTTTTGTGAAAGTAGTTTGGATGTTAGTCTGGACAGGAGAGTAATCATTGATGAAACTGATTGTTTTGTGAAAGTAGTTTGGATGTTAGTGTGGGTAGGAGAGTAATCATTGATTAAACTGATTGTTTTGTGAAAGTAGTTTGGATGTTAGTCTGGACAGGAGAGTAATCATTGATGAAACTGACTGTTTTGTGAAAGTAGTTTGGATGTTAGTCTGGGTAGAAGAGTAATCATTTATTTAACCTGATTGTTTTGTGAAAGTAATTTGGATGTTAGTGTGGGTAGGAGAGTAATCATTGATTAAACCTGATTGGTTTGTGAAAGTTGTTTGGATGTTAGTCTGGGTCGGAGAGTAATCATTGATTAAACTGATTGTTTTGTGAAAGTATTGTGGATGTTAATCTGGGTAGGAGAGTAATCATTGATTAAACCTGATTGTTTTGTGAAAGCAGTTTGGATGTTAATCTGGGTAGGAGAGTAATCATTGATTAAACTAATTGTTTTGTGAAAGTAGTTTGGATGTTAATCTGGGTAAGAGAGTAATCATTGATTAAACTGATTGTTTTGTGAAAGTAGTTTGGATGTTAGTCTGGGTAGGAGAGTAATCATTGATTAAACCTGATTGTTTTGTGAAAGTAGTTTGGATGTTAGTCTGGGTAGGAGAGTAATTATTGATTAAACCTGATTGTTTTGTGAAAGTAGTTTGGATGTTTGTCTGGGTAGGAGAGTAATCATTGATTAAACTGATTGTTTTGTGAAAGTAGTTTGGATGTTAGTCTGGATAGGAGAGTAATCATTGATTAAACTGATTATTTTGTGAAAGTAGTTTGGATGTTAGCCTGGATAGGAGAGTAATCATTGATTAAACCTGATTGTTTTGTGAAAGTAGTTTGGATGTTAGTCTAGGTAGGAGAGTAATTATTGATTAAACTGATTGTTTTGTGAAAGTAGTTTGGATGTTAGTCTGGGTAGGAGAGTAATCATTGATTAAACTGATTGTTTTGTGAAAGTAGTTTGGATGTTAGTCTGGACAGGAGAGTAATCATTGATGAAACTGATTGTTTTGTGAAAGTAGTTTGGATGATTGTCTGGGTAGAAGAGTAATCATTGATTAAACTGATTGTTTTGTGAAGTTAGTTTAGATGTTAGTCTGGGTAGGAGAGTAATCATTGATTAAACTGATTGTTTTGTGAAAGAAGTTTGGATGTTAGTCTGGGTAGGAGAGTAATCATTGATTGAACTGATTGTTTTGTGAACGTAGTTTGGATGTTAATCTGGGTAGGAGAGTAATCATTGATTAAACTGATTGTTTTGTGAAAGTAGTTTGGATGTTAATCTGGGTAGGAGAGTAATTATTGATTAAACTGATTGTTTTGTGAAAGTAGTTTGGATGTTAGTCTGGACAGGAGAGTAATCATTGATGAAACTGATTGTTTTGTGAAAGTAGTTTGGATGTTAGTGTGGGTAGGAGAGTAATCATTGATTAAACTGATTGTTTTGTGAAAGTAGTTTGGATGTTAGTCTGGACAGGAGAGTAATCATTGATGAAACTGATTGTTTTGTGAAAGTAGTTTGGATGTTAGTCTGGGTAGAAGAGTAATCATTTATTTAACCTGATTGTTTTGTGAAAGTAATTTGGATGTTAGTGTGGGTAGGAGAGTAATCATTGATTAAACCTGATTGGTTTGTGAAAGTTGTTTGGATGTTAGTCTGGGTCGGAGAGTAATCATTGATTAAACTGATTGTTTTGTGAAAGTATTGTGGATGTTAATCTGGGTAGGAGAGTAATCATTGATTAAACCTGATTGTTTTGTGAAAGCAGTTTGGATGTTAATCTGGGTAGGAGAGTAATCATTGATTAAACTAATTGTTTTGTGAAAGTAGTTTGGATGTTAATCTGGTAAGAGAGTAATCATTGATTAAACTGATTGTTTTGTGAAGTTAGTTTGGATGTTAGTCTGGGTAGGAGAGTAATCATTGATTAAACCTGATTGTTTTGTGAAAGTAGTTTGGATGTTAATCTGGGTAGGAGAGTAATTATTGATTAAACCTGATTGTTTTGTGAAAGTAGTTTGGATGTTTGTCTGGGTAGGAGAGTAATCATTGATTAAACTGATTGTTTTGTGAAAGTAGTTTGGATGTTAGTCTGGATAGGAGAGTAATCATTGATTAAACTGATTATTTTGTGAAAGTAGTTTGGATGTTAGCCTGGATAGGAGAGTAATCATTGATTAAACCTGATTGTTTTGTGAAAGTAGTTTGGATGTTAGTCTAGGTAGGAGAGTAATTATTGATTAAACTGATTGTTTTGTGAAAGTAGTTTGGATGTTAGTCTGGGTAGGAGAGTAATCATTGATTAAACTGATTGTTTTGTGAAAGTAGTTTGGATGTTAGTCTGGACAGGAGAGTAATCATTGATGAAACTGATTGTTTTGTGAAAGTAGTTTGGATGTTAGTCTGGGTAGAAGAGTAATCATTGATTTAACCTGATTGTTTTGTGAAAGTAGTTTGGATGTTAGTGTGGGTAGGAGAGTAATCATTGATTAAACTGATTGTTTTGTGAAAGTAGTTTGGATGTTAGTCTGGACAGGAGAGTAATCATTGATTAAACTGATTGTTTTGTGAAAGTAGTTTGGATTTTAGTCTGGGTAGGAGAGTAATCATTGATTAAACCTGATTGTTTTGTGAAAGTAGTTTGGATGTTAGTCTGGGTAGGAGAGTAATCATTGATTAAACTGATTGTTTTGTGAAAGTAGTTTGGATGTTAGTCTGGACAGGAGAGTAATCATTGATGAAACTGATTGTTTTGTGAAAGTAGTTTGGATGTTAGTCTGGGTAGAAGAGTAATCATTGATTTAACCTGATTGTTTTGTGAAAGTAGTTTGGATGTTAGTGTGGGTAGGAGAGTAATCATTGATTAAACCTGATTGGTTTGTGAAAGTAGTTTGGATGTTAGTCTGGGTAGGAGAGTAATCATTGATTAAACTGATTGTTTTGTGAAAGTAGTTTGGATGTTAGTCTGGGTAGGAGAGTAATCATTGATTGAACTGATTCTTTTGTGAACGTAGTTTGGATGTTAATCTGGGTAGGAGAGTAATCATTGATTAAACTGATTGTTTTGTGAACGTAGTTTGGATGTTAATCTGGGTAGAAGAGTAATCATTTATTTAACCTGATTGTTTTGTGAAAGTAGTTTGGATGTTAATCTGGGTAGGAGAGTAATCATTGATTAAACCTGATTGTTTTGTGAAAGCAGTTTGGATGTTAATCTGGGTAGGAGAGTAATCATTGATTAAACTGATTGTTTTGTGAAAGTAGTTTGGATGTTAATCTGGGTAAGAGAGTAATCATTGATTAAACCTGATTGTTTTGTGAAAGTAGTTTGGATGTTTGTCTGGATAGGAGAGTAATCATTGATTAAACTGATTGTTTTGTGAAGTTAGTTTGGATGTTAGTCTGGGTAGGAGAGTAATCATTGATTAAACGTGATTGTTTTGTGAAAGTAGTTTGGATGTTAATCTGGGTGGGAGAGTAATCATTGATTAAACTGATTATTTTGTGAAAGTAGTTTGGATGTTAGCCTGGATAGGAGAGTAATCATTGATTAAACCTGATTGTTTTGTGAAAGTAGTTTGGATGTTAATCTAGGTCGGAGAGTAATTATTGATTAAACTGATTGTTTTGTGAAAGTAGTTTGGATGTTAGTCTGGGTAGGAGAGTAATCATTGATTAAACTGATTGTTTTGTGAAAGTAGTTTGGATGTTAGTCTGGACAGGAGAGTAATCATTGATGAAACTGATTGTTTTGTGAAAGTAGTTTGGATGTTAGTGTGGGTAGGAGAGTAATCATTGATTAAACTGATTGTTTTGTGAAAGTAGTTTGGATGTTAGTCTGGACAGGAGAGTAATCATTGATGAAACTGATTGTTTTGTGAAAGTAGTTTGGATGTTAGTCTGGGTAGAAGAGTAATCATTGATTTAACCTGATTGTTTTGTGAAAGTAGTTTGGATGTTAGTGTGGGTAGGAGAGTAATCATTGATTAAACCTGATTGGTTTGTGAAAGTTGTTTGGATGTTAGTCTGGGTCGGAGAGTAATCATTGATTAAACTGATTGTTTTGTGAAAGTATTGTGGATGTTAATCTGGGTAGGAGAGTAATCATTGATTAAACCTGATTGTTTTGTGAAAGCAGTTTGGATGTTAATCTGGGTAGGAGAGTAATCATTGATTAAACTAATTGTTTTGTGAACGTAGTTTGGATGTTAATCTGGGTAGGAGAGTAATCATTGATTAAACTGATTGTTTTGTGAAAGTAGTTTGGATGTTAGTCTGGGTAGGAGAGTAATCATTGATTAAACCTGATTGTTTTGTGAAAGTAGTTTGGATGTTAATCTGGGTAGTAGAGTAATCATTGATTAAACCTGATTGTTTTGTGAAAGCAGTTTGGATGTTAATCTGGGTAAGAGAGTAATCATTGATTAAACCTGATTGTTTTGTGAAAGTAGTTTGGATGTTTGTCTGGGTAAGAGAGTAATCATTGATTAAACCTGATTGTTTTGTGAAAGTAGTTTGGATGTTTGTCTGGATAGGAGAGTAATCATTGATTAAACTGATTGTTTTGTGAAGTAGTTTGGATGTTAGTCTGGGTAGGAGAGTAATCATTGATTAAACTGATTGTTTTGTGAAAGTAGTTTGGATGTTAGTCTGGGTAGGAGAGTAATCATTGATTAAACTGATTGTTTTGTGAAAGTAGTTTGGATGTTAATCTGGGTAGGAGAGTAATCATTGATTAAACTGATTGTTTTGTGAAAGTAGTTTGGATGTTAATCTGGGTAGGAGAGTAATTATTGATTAAACTGATTGTTTTGTGAAAGTAGTTTGGATGTTAGTCTGGACAGGAGAGTAATCATTGATTAAACTGATTGTTTTGTGAAAGTAGTTTGGATGTTAGTCTGGGTAGGAGAGTAATCATTGATTAAACTGATTGTTTTGTGAAAGTAGTTTGGATGTTAGTCTGGGTAGAAGAGTAATCATTTATTTAACCTGATTGTTTTGTGAAAGTAATTTGGATGTTAGTGTGGGTAGGAGAGTAATCATTGATTAAACCTGATTGGTTTGTGAAAGTTGTTTGGATGTTAGTCTGGGTCGGAGAGTAATCATTGATTAAACTGATTGTTTTGTGAAAGTATTGTGGATGTTAATCTGGGTAGGAGAGTAATCATTGATTAAACCTGATTGTTTTGTGAAAGCAGTTTGGATGTTAATCTGGGTAGGAGAGTAATCATTGATTAAACTAATTGTTTTGTGAAAGTAGTTTGGATGTTAATCTGGGTAAGAGAGTAATCATTGATTAAACTGATTGTTTTGTGAAGTTAGTTTGGATGTTAGTCTGGGTAGGAGAGTAATCATTGATTAAACCTGATTGTTTTGTGAAAGTAGTTTGGATGTTAATCTGGGTGGGAGAGTAATTATTGATTAAACCTGATTGTTTTGTGAAAGTAGTTTGGATGTTTGTCTGGGTAGGAGAGTAATCATTGATTAAACTGATTGTTTTGTGAAAGTAGTTTGGATGTTAGTCTGGATAGGAGAGTAATCATTGATTAAACTGATTATTTTGTGAAAGTAGTTTGGATGTTAGCCTGGATAGGAGAGTAATCATTGATTAAACCTGATTGTTTTGTGAAAGTAGTTTGGATGTTAGTCTAGGTAGGAGAGTAATTATTGATTAAACTGATTGTTTTGTGAAAGTAGTTTGGATGTTAGTCTGGGTAGGAGAGTAATCATTGATTAAACTGATTGTTTTGTGAAAGTAGTTTGGATGTTAGTCTGGACAGGAGAGTAATCATTGATGAAACTGATTGTTTTGTGAAAGTAGTTTGGATGTTAGTCTGGGTAGAAGAGTAATCATTGATTAAACTGATTGTTTTGTGAAGTTAGTTTAGATGTTAGTCTGGGTAGGAGAGTAATCATTGATTAAACTGATTGTTTTGTGAAAGAAGTTTGGATGTTAGTCTGGGTAGGAGAGTAATCATTGATTGAACTGATTGTTTTGTGAACGTAGTTTGGATGTTAATCTGGGTAGGAGAGTAATCATTGATTAAACTGATTGTTTTGTGAAAGTAGTTTGGATGTTAATCTGGGTAGGAGAGTAATTATTGATTAAACTGATTGTTTTGTGAAAGTAGTTTGGATGTTAGTCTGGACAGGAGAGTAATCATTGATGAAACTGATTGTTTTGTGAAAGTAGTTTGGATGTTAGTGTGGGTAGGAGAGTAATCATTGATTAAACTGATTGTTTTGTGAAAGTAGTTTGGATGTTAGTCTGGACAGGAGAGTAATCATTGATGAAACTGACTGTTTTGTGAAAGTAGTTTGGATGTTAGTCTGGGTAGAAGAGTAATCATTTATTTAACCTGATTGTTTTGTGAAAGTAATTTGGATGTTAGTGTGGGTAGGAGAGTAATCATTGATTAAACCTGATTGGTTTGTGAAAGTTGTTTGGATGTTAGTCTGGGTCGGAGAGTAATCATTGATTAAACTGATTGTTTTGTGAAAGTATTGTGGATGTTAATCTGGGTAGGAGAGTAATCATTGATTAAACCTGATTGTTTTGTGAAAGCAGTTTGGATGTTAATCTGGGTAGGAGAGTAATCATTGATTAAACTAATTGTTTTGTGAAAGTAGTTTGGATGTTAATCTGGGTAAGAGAGTAATCATTGATTAAACTGATTGTTTTGTGAAGTTAGTTTGGATGTTAGTCTGGGTAGGAGAGTAATCATTGATTAAACCTGATTGTTTTGTGAAAGTAGTTTGGATGTTAATCTGGGTAGGAGAGTAATCATTGATTAAACCTGATTGTTTTGTGAAAGTAGTTTGGATGTTTGTCTGGGTAGGAGAGTAATCATTGATTAAACTGATTGTTTTGTGAAAGTAGTTTGGATGTTAGTCTGGATAGGAGAGTAATCATTGATTAAACTGATTATTTTGTGAAAGTAGTTTGGATGTTAGCCTGGATAGGAGAGTAATCATTGATTAAACCTGATTGTTTTGTGAAAGTAGTTTGGATGTTAGTCTAGGTAGGAGAGTAATTATTGATTAAACTGATTGTTTTGTGAAAGTAGTTTGGATGTTAGTCTGGGTAGGAGAGTAATCATTGATTAAACTGATTGTTTTGTGAAAGTAGTTTGGATGTTAGTCTGGACAGGAGAGTAATCATTGATTAAACTGATTGTTTTGTGAAAGTAGTTTGGATGTTAGTCTGGGTAGAAGAGTAATCATTGATTTAACCTGATTGTTTTGTGAAAGTAGTTTGGATGTTAGTCTGGGTAGGAGAGTAATCATTGATTAAACTGATTGTTTTGTGAAAGTAGTTTGGATGTTAGTCTGGACAGGAGAGTAATCATTGATTAAACTGATTGTTTTGTGAAAGTAGTTTGGATGTTAGTCTGGGTAGGAGAGTAATCATTGATTAAACCTGATTGTTTTGTGAAAGTAGTTTGGATGTTAGTCTGGGTAGGAGAGTAATCATTGATTAAACTGATTGTTTTGTGAAAGTAGTTTGGATGTTAGTCTGGACAGGAGAGTAATCATTGATGAAACTGATTGTTTTGTGAAAGTAGTTTGGATGTTAGTCTGGGTAGAAGAGTAATCATTGATTTAACCTGATTGTTTTGTGAAAGTAGTTTGGATGTTAGTGTGGGTAGGAGAGTAATCATTGATTAAACCTGATTGGTTTGTGAAAGTAGTTTGGATGTTAGTCTGGGTAGGAGAGTAATCATTGATTGAACTGATTCTTTTGTGAACGTAGTTTGGATGTTAATCTGGGTAGGAGAGTAATCATTGATTAAACTGATTGTTTTGTGAACGTAGTTTGGATGTTAATCTGGGTAGAAGAGTAATCATTTATTTAACCTGATTGTTTTGTGAAAGTAGTTTGGATGTTAATCTGGGTAGGAGAGTAATCATTGATTAAACCTGATTGTTTTGTGAAAGCAGTTTGGATGTTAATCTGGGTAGGAGAGTAATCATTGATTAAACTGATTGTTTTGTGAAAGTAGTTTGGATGTTAATCTGGGTAGAGAGTAATCATTGATTAAACCTGATTGTTTTGTGAAAGTAGTTTGGATGTTTGTCTGGATAGGAGAGTAATCATTGATTAAACTGATTGTTTTGTGAAAGTTAGTTTGGATGTTAGTCTGGGTAGGAGAGTAATCATTGATTAAACTGATTGTTTTGTGAAAGTAGTTTGGATGTTAATCTGGGTGGGAGAGTAATCATTGATTAAACTGATTATTTTGTGAAAGTAGTTTGGATGTTAGCCTGGATAGGAGAGTAATCATTGATTAAACCTGATTGTTTTGTGAAAGTAGTTTGGATGTTAATCTAGGTCGGAGAGTAATTATTGATTAAACTGATTGTTTTGTGAAAGTAGTTTGGATGTTAGTCTGGGTAGGAGAGTAATCATTGATTAAACTGATTGTTTTGTGAAAGTAGTTTGGATGTTAGTCTGGACAGGAGAGTAATCATTGATTAAACTGATTGTTTTGTGAAAGTAGTTTGGATGTTAGTGTGGGTAGGAGAGTAATCATTGATTAAACTGATTGTTTTGTGAAAGTAGTTTGGATGTTAGTCTGGACAGGAGAGTAATCATTGATGAAACTGATTGTTTTGTGAAAGTAGTTTGGATGTTAGTCTGGGTAGAAGAGTAATCATTGATTTAACCTGATTGTTTTGTGAAAGTAGTTTGGATGTTAGTGTGGGTAGGAGAGTAATCATTGATTAAACCTGATTGGTTTGTGAAAGTTGTTTGGATGTTAGTCTGGGTAGGAGAGTAATCATTGATTAAACTGATTGTTTTGTGAAAGTATTGTGGATGTTAATCTGGGTAGGAGAGTAATCATTGATTAAACCTGATTGTTTTGTGAAAGCAGTTTGGATGTTAATCTGGGTAGGAGAGTAATCATTGATTAAACTGATTGTTTTGTGAAAGTAGTTTGGATGTTAATCTGGGTAAGAGAGTAATCATTGATTAAACCTGATTGTTTTGTGAAAGTAGTTTGGATGTTTGTCTGGATAGGAGAGTAATCATTGATTAAACTGATTGTTTTGTGAAGTTAGTTTGGATGTTAGTCTGGGTAGGAGAGTAATCATTGATTAAACCTGATTGTTTTGTGAAAGTAGTTTGGATGTTAATCTGGGTAGGAGAGTAATCATTGATTAAACCTGATTGTTTTGTGAAAGTAGTTTGGATGTTTGTCTGGGTAGGAGAGTAATCATTGATTAAACTGATTGTTTTGTGAAAGTAGTTTGGATGTTAGTCTGGATAGGAGAGTAATCATTGATTAAACTGATTATTTTGTGAAAGTAGTTTGGATGTTAGTCTGGATAGGAGAGTAATCATTGATTAAACCTGATTGTTTTGTGAAAGTAGTTTGGATGTTAGTCTAGGTAGGAGAGTAATCATTGATTAAACTGATTGTTTTGTGAAAATAGTTTGGATGTTAGTCTGGGTAGGAGAGTAATCATTGATTAAACTGATTGTTTTGTGAAAGTAGTTTGGATGTTAGTCTGGACAGGAGAGTAATCATTGATTAAACCTGATTGTTTTGTGAAAGTAGTTTGGATGTTAGTCTGGACAGGAGAGTAATCATTGATGAAACTGATTGTTTTGTGAAAGTAGTTTGGATGTTATTCTGGGTAGGAGAGTAATCATTGATTAAACTGATTGTTTTGTGAAAGTAGTTTGGATGTTAGTCTGGACAGGAGAGTAATCATTGATGAAACTGATTGTTTTGTGAAAGTAGTTTGGATGTTATTGTGGGTAGAAGAGTAATCATTGATTTAACCTGATTGTTTTGTGAAAGTAGTTTGGATGTTGGTGTGGGTAGGAGAGTAATCATTGATTAAACTGATTGTTTTGTGAAAGTAGTTTGGATGTTAGTGTGGGTAGGAGAGTAATCATTGATTAAACCTGATTGGTTTGTGAAAGTTGTTTGGATGTTAGTCTGGGTCGGAGAGTAATCATTGATTAAACTGATTGTTTTGTGAAATTAGTTTGGATGTTAGTCTGGATAGGAGAGTAATCATTGATTGAACTGACTGTTTTGTGAAAGTAGTTTGGATGTTAGTGTGGGTAGGAGAGTAATCATTGATTAAACTGATTGTTTTATGAAAGTAGTTTGGATGTTAGTCTGGGTAGGAGAGTAATCATTGATTAAACTGATTGTTTTGTGAAAGTAGTTTGGATGTCAGTCTGGGTAGGAGAGTAATTATTGATTAAACTGATTGTTTTGTGAAAGTAGTTTGGATGTTAGTCTGGGTAGGAGAGTAATCATTGATTAAACTGATTGTTTTGTGAAAGTAGTTTGGATGTTAGTCTGGGTAGGAGAGTAATCATTGATTAAACTGATTGTTTTGTGAAAGTAGTTTGGATGTTAATCTGGGTAGGAGAGTAATCATTGATTAAACTGATTGTTTTGTTAAAGTAGTTTGGATTTTAGTCTGGGTAGGAGAGTAATCATTGATTAAACCTGATTGTTTTGTGAAAGTAGTTTGGATGTTAATCTGGGTGGGAGAGTAATCATTGATTAAACTGATTATTTTGTGAAAGTAGTTTGGATGTTAGCCTGGATAGGAGAGTAATCATTGATTAAACCTGATTGGTTTGTGAAAGTAGTTTGGATGTTAGTCTGGGTAGGAGAGTAATCATTGATTGAACTGATTGTTTTGTGAACGTAGTTTGGATGTTAATCTGGGTAGGAGAGTAATCATTGATTAAACTGATTGTTTTGTGAAAGTAGTTTGGATTTTAGTCTGGGTAGGAGAGTAATCATTGATTAAACCTGATTGTTTTGTGAAAGTAGTTTGGATGTTAATCTGGGTAGTAGAGTAATCATTGATTAAACCTGATTGTTTTGTGAAAGCAGTTTGGATGTTAATCTGGGTAAGAGAGTAATCATTGATTAAACCTGATTGTTTTGTGAAAGTAGTTTGGATGTTTGTCTGGGTAAGAGAGTAATCATTGATTAAACCTGATTGTTTTGTGAAAGTAGTTTGGATGTTTGTCTGGATAGGAGAGTAATCATTGATTAAACTGATTGTTTTGTGAAAGTTAGTTTAGATGTTAGTCTGGGTAGGAGAGTAATCATTGATTAAACTGATTGTTTTGTGAAAGAAGTTTGGATGTTAGTCTGGGTAGGAGAGTAATCATTGATTGAACTGATTGTTTTGTGAACGTAGTTTGGATGTTAATCTGGGTAGGAGAGTAATCATTGATTAAACTGATTGTTTTGTGAAAGTAGTTTGGATGTTAATCTGGGTAGGAGAGTAATCATTGATTAAACTGATTGTTTTGTGAAAGTAGTTTGGATGTTAGTGTGGACAGGAGAGTAATCATTGATGAAACTGATTGTTTTGTGAAAGTAGTTTGGATGTTAGTGTGGGTAGGAGAGTAATCATTGATTAAACTGATTGTTTTGTGAAAGTAGTTTGGATGTTAGTCTGGACAGGAGAGTAATCATTGATGAAACTGACTGTTTTGTGAAAGTAGTTTGGATGTTAGTCTGGGTAGAAGAGTAATCATTTATTTAACCTGATTGTTTTGTGAAAGTAATTTGGATGTTAGTGTGGGTAGGAGAGTAATCATTGATTAAACCTGATTGGTTTGTGAAAGTTGTTTGGATGTTAGTCTGGGTCGGAGAGTAATCATTGATTAAACTGATTGTTTTGTGAAAGTATTGTGGATGTTAATCTGGGTAGGAGAGTAATCATTGATTAAACCTGATTGTTTTGTGAAAGCAGTTTGGATGTTAATCTGGGTAGGAGAGTAATCATTGATTAAACTAATTGTTTTGTGAAAGTAGTTTGGATGTTAATCTGGGTAAGAGAGTAATCATTGATTAAACTGATTGTTTTGTGAAGTTAGTTTGGATGTTAGTCTGGGTAGGAGAGTAATCATTGATTAAACCTGATTGTTTTGTGAAAGTAGTTTGGATGTTAATCTGGGTGGGAGAGTAATTATTGATTAAACCTGATTGTTTTGTGAAAGTAGTTTGGATGTTTGTCTGGGTAGGAGAGTAATCATTGATTAAACTGATTGTTTTGTGAAAGTAGTTTGGATGTTAGTCTGGATAGGAGAGTAATCATTGATTAAACTGATTATTTTGTGAAAGTAGTTTGGATGTTAGCCTGGATAGGAGAGTAATCATTGATTAAACCTGATTGTTTTGTGAAAGTAGTTTGGATGTTAGTCTAGGTAGGAGAGTAATTATTGATTAAACTGATTGTTTTGTGAAAGTAGTTTGGATGTTAGTCTGGGTAGGAGAGTAATCATTGATTAAACTGATTGTTTTGTGAAAGTAGTTTGGATGTTAGTCTGGACAGGAGAGTAATCATTGATTAAACTGATTGTTTTGTGAAAGTAGTTTGGATGTTAGTCTGGGTAGAAGAGTAATCATTGATTAAACTGATTGTTTTGTGAAAGTTAGTTTAGATGTTAGTCTGGGTAGGAGAGTAATCATTAATTAAACTGATTGTTTTGTGAAAGAAGTTTGGATGTTAGTCTGGGTAGGAGAGTAATCATTGATTGAACTGATTGTTTTGTGAACGTAGTTTGGATGTTAATCTGGGTAGGAGAGTAATCATTGATTAAACTGATTGTTTTGTGAAAGTAGTTTGGATGTTAATCTGGGTAGGAGAGTAATTATTGATTAAACTGATTGTTTTGTGAAAGTAGTTTGGATGTTAGTCTGGACAGGAGAGTAATCATTGATGAAACTGATTGTTTTGTGAAGGTAGTTTGGATGTTAGTGTGGGTAGGAGAGTAATCATTGATTAAACTGATTGTTTTGTGAAAGTAGTTTGGATGTTAGTCCGGACAGGAGAGTAATCATTGATGAAACTGACTGTTTTGTGAAAGTAGTTTGGATGTTAGTCTGGGTAGAAGAGTAATCATTTATTTAACCTGATTGTTTTGTGAAAGTAATTTGGATGTTAGTGTGGGTAGGAGAGTAATCATTGATTAAACCTGATTGGTTTGTGAAAGTTGTTTGGATGTTAGTCTGGGTCGGAGAGTAATCATTGATTAAACTGATTGTTTTGTGAAAGTATTGTGGATGTTAATCTGGGTAGGAGAGTAATCATTGATTAAACCTGATTGTTTTGTGAAAGCAGTTTGGATGTTAATCTGGGTAGGAGAGTAATCATTGATTAAACTAATTGTTTTGTGAAAGTAGTTTGGATGTTAATCTGGGTAAGAGAGTAATCATTGATTAAACTGATTGTTTTGTGAAGTTAGTTTGGATGTTAGTCTGGGTAGGAGAGTAATCATTGATTAAACCTGATTGTTTTGTGAAAGTAGTTTGGATGTTAATCTGGGTGGGAGAGTAATTATTGATTAAACCTGATTGTTTTGTGAAAGTAGTTTGGATGTTTGTCTGGGTAGGAGAGTAATCATTGATTAAACTGATTGTTTTGTGAAAGTAGTTTGGATGTTAGTCTGGATAGGAGAGTAATCATTGATTAAACTGATTATTTTGTGAAAGTAGTTTGGATGTTAGCCTGGATGAGGAGAGTAATTATTGATTAAACTGATTGTTTTGTGAAAGTAGTTTGGATGTTAGTCTGGGTAGGAGAGTAATCATTGATTAAACTGATTGTTTTGTGAAAGTAGTTTGGATGTTAGTCTGGACAGGAGAGTAATCATTGATGAAACTGATTGTTTTGTGAAAGTAGTTTGGATGTTAGTCTGGGTAGAAGAGTAATCATTGATTTAACCTGATTGTTTTGTGAAAGTAGTTTGGATGTTAGTGTGGGTAGGAGAGTAATCATTGATTAAACTGATTGTTTTGTGAAAGTAGTTTGGATGTTAGTCTGGACAGGAGAGTAATCATTGATTAAACTGATTGTTTTGTGAAAGTAGTTTGGATTTTAGTCTGGGTAGGAGAGTAATCATTGATTAAACCTGATTGTTTTGTGAAAGTAGTTTGGATGTTAGTCTGGGTAGGAGAGTAATCATTGATTAAACTGATTGTTTTGTGAAAGTAGTTTGGATGTTAGTCTGGACAGGAGAGTAATCATTGATGAAACTGATTGTTTTGTGAAAGTAGTTTGGATGTTAGTCTGGGTAGAAGAGTAATCATTGATTTAACCTGATTGTTTTGTGAAAGTAGTTTGGATGTTAGTGTGGGTAGGAGAGTAATCATTGATTAAACCTGATTGGTTTGTGAAAGTAGTTTGGATGTTAGTCTGGGTAGGAGAGTAATCATTGATTAAACTGATTTTTTTGTGAAAGTAGTTTGGATGTTAGTCTGGGTAGGAGAGTAATCATTGATTGAACTGATTGTTTTGTGAACGTAGTTTGGATGTTAATCTGGGTAGGAGAGTAATCATTGATTAAACTGATTGTTTTGTGAACGTAGTTTGGATGTTAATCTGGGTAGAAGAGTAATCATTTATTTAACCTGATTGTTTTGTGAAAGTAGTTTGGATGTTAATCTGGGTAGGAGAGTAATCATTGATTAAACCTGATTGTTTTGTGAAAGTAGTTTGGATGTTAATCTGGGTGGGAGAGTAATTATTGATTAAACCTGATTGTTTTGTGAAAGTAGTTTGGATGTTTGTCTGGGTAGGAGAGTAATCATTGATTAAACTGATTGTTTTGTGAAAGTAGTTTGGATGTTAGTCTGGATAGGAGAGTAATCATTGATTAAACTGATTATTTTGTGAAAGTAGTTTGGATGTTAGCCTGGATGAGGAGAGTAATTATTGATTAAACTGATTGTTTTGTGAAAGTAGTTTGGATGTTAGTCTGGGTAGGAGAGTAATCATTGATTAAACTGATTGTTTTGTGAAAGTAGTTTGGATGTTAGTCTGGACAGGAGAGTAATCATTGATGAAACTGATTGTTTTGTGAAAGTAGTTTGGATGTTAGTCTGGGTAGAAGAGTAATCATTGATTTAACCTGATTGTTTTGTGAAAGTAGTTTGGATGTTAGTGTGGGTAGGAGAGTAATCATTGATTAAACTGATTGTTTTGTGAAAGTAGTTTGGATGTTAGTCTGGACAGGAGAGTAATCATTGATTAAACTGATTGTTTTGTGAAAGTAGTTTGGATTTTAGTCTGGGTAGGAGAGTAATCATTGATTAAACCTGATTGTTTTGTGAAAGTAGTTTGGATGTTAGTCTGTGTAGGAGAGTAATCATTGATTAAACTGATTGTTTTGTGAAAGTAGTTTGGATGTTAGTCTGGACAGGAGAGTAATCATTGATGAAACTGATTGTTTTGTGAAAGTAGTTTGGATGTTAGTCTGGGTAGAAGAGTAATCATTGATTTAACCTGATTGTTTTGTGAAAGTAGTTTGGATGTTAGTGTGGGTAGGAGAGTAATCATTGATTAAACCTGATTGGTTTGTGAAAGTAGTTTGGATGTTAGTCTGGGTAGGAGAGTAATCATTGATTAAACTGATTTTTTTGTGAAAGTAGTTTGGATGTTAGTCTGGGTAGGAGAGTAATCATTGATTGAACTGATTGTTTTGTGAACGTAGTTTGGATGTTAATCTGGGTAGGAGAGTAATCATTGATTAAACTGATTGTTTTGTGAAACGTAGTTTGGATGTTAATCTGGGTAGAAGAGTAATCATTTATTTAACCTGATTGTTTTGTGAAAGTAGTTTGGATGTTAATCTGGGTAGGAGAGTAATCATTGATTAAACCTGATTGTTTTGTGAAAGCAGTTTGGATGTTAATCTGGGTAGGAGAGTAATCATTGATTAAACTAATTGTTTTGTGAAAGTAGTTTGGATGTTAATCTGGGTAAGAGAGTAATCATTGATTAAACCTGATTGTTTTGTGAAAGTAGTTTGGATGTTTGTCTGGATAGGAGAGTAATCATTGATTAAACTGATTGTTTTGTGAAGTTAGTTTGGATGTTAGTCTGGGTAGGAGAGTAATCATTGATTAAACGTGATTGTTTTGTGAAAGTAGTTTGGATGTTAATCTGGGTGGGAGAGTAATCATTGATTAAACTGATTATTTTGTGAAAGTAGTTTGGATGTTAGCCTGGATAGGAGAGTAATCATTGATTAAACCTGATTGTTTTGTGAAAGTAGTTTGGATGTTAATCTAGGTAGGAGAGTAATTATTGATTAAACTGATTGTTTTGTGAAAGTAGTTTGGATGTTAGTCTGGGTAGGAGAGTAATCATTGATTAAACTGATTGTTTTGTGAAAGTAGTTTGGATGTTAGTCTGGACAGGAGAGTAATCATTGATTAAACTGATTGTTTTGTGAAAGTAGTTTGGATGTTAGTCTGGGTAGGAGAGTAATCATTGATTAAACTGATTGTTTTGTGAAAGTAGTTTGGATGTTAGTCTGGACAGGAGAGTAATCATTGATGAAACTGATTGTTTTGTGAAAGTAGTTTGGATGTTAGTCTGGGTAGAAGAGTAATCATTGATTTAACCTGATTGTTTTGTGAAAGTAGTTTGGATGTTAGTGTGGGTAGGAGAGTAATCATTGATTAAACCTGATTGGTTTGTGAAAGTTGTTTGGATGTTAGTCTGGGTCGGAGAGTAATCATTGATTAAACTGATTGTTTTGTGAAAGTATTTGGATGTTAATCTGGGTAGGAGAGTAATCATTGATTAAACCTGATTGTTTTGTGAAAGCAGTTTGGATGTTAATCTGGGTAGGAGAGTAATCATTGATTAAACTAATTGTTTTGTGAAAGTAGTTTGGATGTTAATCTGGGTAAGAGAGTAATCATTGATTAAACCTGATTGTTTTGTGAAAGTAGTTTGGATGTTTGTCTGGATAGGAGAGTAATCATTGATTAAACTGATTGTTTTGTGAAGTTAGTTTGGATGTTAGTCTGGGTAGGAGAGTAATCATTGATTAAACCTGATTGTTTTGTGAAAGTAGTTTGGATGTTAATCTGGGTGGGAGAGTAATTATTGATTAAACCTGATTGTTTTGTGAAAGTAGTTTGGATGTTTGTCTGGGTAGGAGAGTAATCATTGATTAAACTGATTGTTTTGTGAAAGTAGTTTGGATGTTAGTCTGGATAGGAGAGTAATCATTGATTAAACTGATTATTTTGTGAAAGTAGTTTGGATGTTAGCCTGGATAGGAGAGTAATCATTGATTAAACCTGATTGTTTTGTGAAAGTAGTTTGGATGTTAGTCTAGGTAGGAGAGTAATTATTGATTAAACTGATTGTTTTGTGAAAATAGTTTGGATGTTAGTCTGGGTAGGAGAGTAATCATTGATTAAACTGATTGTTTTGTGAAAGTAGTTTGGATGTTAGTCTGGACAGGAGAGTAATCATTGATTAAACCTGATTGTTTTGTGAAAGTAGTTTGGATGTTAGTCTAGGTAGGAGAGTAATTATTGATTAAACTGATTGTTTTGTGAAAGTAGTTTGGATGTTAGTCTGGGTAGGAGAGTAATCATTGATTAAACTGATTGTTTTGTGAAAGTAGTTTGGATGTTAGTCTGGACAGGAGAGTAATCATTGATTAAACTGATTGTTTTGTGAAAGTAGTTTGGATGTTATTGTGGGTAGAAGAGTAATCATTGATTTAACCTGATTGTTTTGTGAAAGTAGTTTGGATGTTGGTGTGGGTAGGAGAGTAATCATTGATTAAACTGATTGTTTTGTGAAAGTAGTTTGGATGTTAGTCTGGGTAGGAGAGTAATCATTGATTAAACCTGATTGTTTTGTGAAAGTAGTTTGGATGTTAGTCTGGGTAGGAGAGTAATCATTGATTAAACTGATTGTTTTGTGAAAGTAGTTTGGATGTTAATCTGGGTAGGAGAGTAATTATTGATTAAACTGATTGTTTTGTGAAAGTAGTTTGGATGTTAATCTGGGTAGGAGAGTAATCATTGATTAAACTGATTGTTTTGTGAAAGTAGTTTGGATGTGTGATAAATTGGTTAAGTGATCTAAGATCTACTGTCCAAATGAAAAATATGTTGTTTTGTAATATTTCCATGTATGATGTTTTACAGGACTTAGTTGTTAAAGCTGATTTTCAGTATAACCATAAAAATGTTGGTGTGATTGGAAGCCATTTTGGTACCAGTCAGCACCGTTAACATTAACGTGATTCACTTGATCAAGTTCGAAGTTGATCAGAGTTAAAACCAGGCTAGCAAAATCAGTTATTGTTTGAGATTCTGATTGGTTAGAAATATTTACTGTAGACTTTAGAGTTTCTAGTTCGTTATCATGTGGAATGATGGTGTAAAGAGAAGAAACATCCATGGTGCAAACAAGACCACTGGGTGGTAACTTTTCATCAGTGGTAATTTCTCTCTTGTCTTACACTGCTAAATTAGGGACGGCTAACGCAGGTAAGCCTGATGTAGCTTTGCGCAAAATTCAAACCAAACCAAACCAGAGAGAGTTATGTCCGAAAGATTAACATTGTTTGAGATACGTTGAAAGTGTTGTTAGTTATCTGTACGTTTTATAAGGTCACTGTTATTTTCAACACTTCTGTTAGTTTGGAAAAGTTTGTGTCGTATTTGAACGTTTTTTCAAACTATTCAGTGTGAGATAAAAGGATTTCATTGGTTCTGGTGCACTGCTTAATGTTTGACAGTTTCTTTATGAAAGAATGGATGTTGTTAGAAGCGGTTTTGAATTGATGTTATTGGTAGTAAGGTGGATTCTTGTTATCCTTGTTAAGAAGGAATGTACCAGCTTTATTTGTAAATCTTTGTAGTTTTACTTTCAGTGAAGGGTTGTACACGTGATAAAAGTGGGGAATTTCTGTTTCTAGAATATCAACAGAATTTTGACAGAACGTTTTAGTGATGTTCGTGATTTATAAGGAAGCGTTTTCAAGGATCTGTTACATGAGGTTCTGGTTATGTGCTCCTGTTCTTATTAGTGCTTTTAATGCAAGAGATTGAGGTAGATTTTGGTTTTACGCACTAACGACTTTGTATGTTGATAATATCTTCTTTGTTTCCCAGTAAGTTATCCAGTTTTTGAAATAGTTGTTTTCTTTTGTAACTGACTGATTCACCACATGGTTCACGTTGAATGGTGACAGATATTGGTGTGAGAAAGTCGTTGTAACCGTGAGATAAAGGATGGTTAAGCTAGAGGGAAAGATGTATGTTCTTCAGAGTGTGTAGTGTTAACTGTGAGCTTATGAAAAACTACTGTGTTTTAACGAAGGTGGTTCTACAAGAGATTAATCGATCGGTGAATATTATAGAAGGGTGTTGTAAATACGTAATCAACCGCTTGCTAATACACATATGTATTCGTGTCAAACCTTTTAAAAATGTGTTTATTTATAGAATGCACACACCTTTCATTTATTACATAACACTTCTACAATTAAATATCCAAGTATTAACCATTCTTGCAAGAGAAACACAGGTGGTAGAATCTTTAGTTATAACAAAATATTTAATAGCCAATGAGGAGTTACAGAACGTTTTATTCTTTAGTTGTTGACATAAACATCACCTTACGATTGTTATTCTGTCGGGCTATCTTGGTAACGTATCTAAAGATAATTTACGACGAAAGACCCAGAATATAAGGTATGTACTAATGTTAACTAGAATCACACAAAGGAGGTCATTAGTAAGTCACTTAATAAAGTGTTACATAAAGTGGATAAAATTAATTAATGAGTCACTTAATAAAGTGTTACATGAACTGGACAAAACGTAATTAGTGACTCACTTAATAAAGTGTTATGTGAACTGGACAAAACGTAATTAGTGACTCACTTAATAAAGTGTTATGTGAACTGGACAAAACGTAATTAGTGACTCACTTAATAAAGTGTTACGTGAATGGATAAAATTAATTAATGAGTCACTTAATAAAGTGCTACATCAACTGGACAAAACGTAATTAGTGACTCACTTAATATAGTGTTACGTGAATGGATAAAATTAATTAATGAGTCACTTAATAAAGTGCTACATCAACTGGACAACACGTAATTAGTGACTCACTTAAAAAAGTGTTACATAAACAGAATAAAACGTAATTAGTGACTCAATAAAGTGTTACATAAACTGGATAAAAAGTAATTGGTGAGTAATTCAATAAAGTGTTACATAAACTGTAAGCAACAACACGAACAACAAAAAAGGAGAACCTACATGTAGAGATATTTAAAGAATGAACAGAGTTTATAACAATCCGTGAACGTTAAGATAGTTAAAGATTATAGGTAAACACATAAGTCTGTGAAAGTAAGCTAAACTTAGCTCCGGTTGAACTGAAGAATACACGTGTAGAATAGTGAGTGTATCCTTCTAAATATGTTGTTCCGTATTAATGGATTTAAACTGCATACCATTCATGTTAATAAACACTTTATGAATAGGTAATACATCATCTGAATATATATATATATGGATTCTTTACACACTACATACGTCATCACTTCCGTAGAATAACTTACTAAAAACTGTTTTAGTTTTTAAACTTACATAAAGGACTGCAGTTGATTCCATAAACAATGTATTTTTTGTAACAGCTAACTTATTTCGGTTTCTAAAACTATATAAATCGCTGCAGAAATAGTTTTATTGTCATGAGTATAAAACGTATGGCTAAGGATGTGCCGACACGGGTTAGTAAAGACCATTTAAATAAAGATAACACATTAGCACTTGTGCTTTTATTAAATGTATAGAGGAAATTTAAGTCATAGAAAAACAGTTGCTTTTAGTGGCTATAATTTTAATATTCTTATTTACAAAATTAAATATAGTGTTTCTATTATAATTTCAAGATAGTTTAATAATTGTGATAAATTAATGTTTTATTTTAATAAGAATAAATGTTATTCATGCTCGCAAAATTTGCCATTGTTTCACATCTAACGATTTCTTGTGTATTTTGTATGTATTGTCTGACAGCATAATCGCACAGTTTGCCCTATATGGCTTAAGCCCTCAAGTTATAGGATTACGTTTATTTAAGCCACAATTTTAATACATAGCAAATCCCGGTAAGAAAGACTATAATAAAGGTTCGCGGTGGGTCAACGGTAAATTTATGCAGTTACAACGCTAGAATTCAGAGTTCGATTTCCTACGATGAACATAGACATTAGGGTTTTCTTGATACTGTAAAAAAACATGTGTTCGCAATAACTCGATTGACCCACTGGGCTACTCGATTGACCGAACATCATAACGCCCCCAACGGCTGAATGGGGCGAGCGTGTTTAGTGGAATTCGAACCCGCGACTTTCGGATTATGAGTCGAACGTTTTAACCCACCTTGCCGGCATGGCCAGGTGGAAGGGAACTTACTTAACATTAAGTTTTCACAGACTGACCTTATAATCTCACTGTAATGTTTTTGTTATTTTTCTTCACGTTTGTTTCAGTAATAGTTATATTCACTCGTTATATATATTTTTGTTATGAGAATGATTTTGTGTTGTTAGCTTAATTATGGCTTTAGGACTAATTTAAGTCTCCTAAGCTAGTTGAACCTTGTCATGGATTTATATTACTGAGAGAATGGCCAAAAATGTTGATAAAAGGAAACTATCTAATTGAAGAATTAATCCATTCTAACGATGATATAAGCACTGAATACTCCTTGTTAGACTAGTATGTTAAAGTAGCTGGGTTAGTTTAACCTGTTTTGCTTAGTTGTTGCTAAGATACCGGCTCACGCAACCAGATCAGAAAAGGAAAATTAAAAACAAAGCTTGTCACGTGATACAATTTTCACTTGCAATATTTTCCGTACGAATTATACAAATCGTTATTGGAATAAATGTTCATCGAGATAAAATATTGTTTGTTTTTAATAAATTTAATGGAATCCTTTCAAGGTTTATCTCAGATAACGATCAATGTTA
This sequence comes from Tachypleus tridentatus, assembly GCF_004210375.1. NCBI lineage: Eukaryota > Metazoa > Arthropoda > Merostomata > Xiphosura > Limulidae > Tachypleus > Tachypleus tridentatus. The sequence goes on along the minus strand of NC_134828.1, from coordinate 119,722,636 downwards.
CATTGAGATCCAGCCGCGTGTGTTTTCGTAGTTAGCCTTATATTCAGAGGTAAAGTTAAGAGAAGTCTGTAAGAAATAACATTAAATATTTTTAATGTTTGATTTTGTTTCAATGAAACAGCAATAACTTACAAGAATCTAAGAACTTTAACTTCTTCATCAACTGAAGACGATGATTTAAGTAAATTCTGGCTAGCTATCTCCAGATACTCGACTTGTTTTTCGATAGTAAATAAAAATTAGTTCTTTGTTCAATAGATTGTTTATAGCAAAATATCCATATTGTGTTTAGTACAAAGCCAGTTATTTGCCATTTAAGTGAAATAAACCGTTAATAACTTATTCATAGTGCTGGGGTAATAATCTTATTAACTGGACAGTGGTTTAATAATGCTATTAACTGGACAGTGGTTTAATGATCAATTGTTGCACATTCTGTATATTTATTTAGTTTGTTAAGTGAACGCATAGTGTTACCAGTTCGAGTGGAAAAACAAAACCAGGGTTATTTAGGTTGTTATTACACAAAAAGCTACCTAGACAAAGGGCTATCTGTGCTCTGCCCACTACAGGTATCAAAACTCGGTTTCTAACAGTATAAGGCCCGGCATGGTCAGGTGTTTAAAGCATTCGGCTCGTATTCTGAGAGTCGCGGGTTCGAATTCTCGTTACACCAAACATGCTCGCTCTTTCAGCCGTGGGGGCGTTATAATGTGACGGCGAATTCCACTATTCGTTGGTAAAAGAGTAGCCCAAGAGTTGACGGTGAGTAGTGATGACCAGCCGCTTTCCTTCTAGTCTTACACTGCTAAATTAGGGACGGCTAGCGCAGATAGCCCTCGTGTAGCTTTGCGCGAAATTCATAAAACAAAACAAACAATCTAACAGTATAAGTCCGCAGACATACTCTTGTGCTGGAGGGGAGTTATTTAGGAGTGCATGATTTTTGTATTTTCTGTTCAATTCGCTAAAATTAGCTTTCCTTTATAGCATTTTAAACTTTAAAGTGAGATAAAATTATTCTAAGAAGTTGATAATAATTGTGCAATATATAAATTCAGAAGTAAACTTTACCTATTTAGTTAATGATAATATTAATTATAAAGAAATGATAAGAAACTAGAATCGACGGTAGGTTTACTTCGTTGTACTGGTTATGTGTTAGACCATTAGGTCTTGTATGACCTGGTGGTTAGGGCGCTCGATTTGCAATCTGAGGGAGATTGGTCCGTATTCTCTAACTACATATGTTCACCCTTTCAGCAGCAAGGACCTTATAAAATGACGATCAGTCTAGCTTTTTATTTGTATAAAAGTAGCCCACAAATTGGGCTCTAAGTAACCTTACCACTCCTTTAGCCTATCACTTCTAAGTTTAGATCGACAAGTGTAGGTAGTCAGTCCTACGATAGCACTGCGCGAAATTCAACATATAAAGAAAAAAACTAAATTGTTTCATATTTTTATAATACGAAATTCAACAAATATAAATACAAATAAATTGTTCCATATTTTTCAAATTTAAAACGATCTTTTTCAGTAGTTGGAAGACTCATTGAAACATCTTCAAGACCTGTCTTTGTTTTCATGCGATAAAAGCTTCTAATGATGGGACAAATAGATATATTAACAAAAATATCACTTTTAACGATGGAACAATTAGATAACAATTTTAACGTTAGGATGTTAAAAATCTTCAGATAAAAATACTTTAATGAATGAGCAATTAGAGTTAGTCCTATGTATATATAATCTACCTGATGTTTGTAAAATAGTTAGTCCTATGCGTAGAGTATATACTTATTCCTTGTGAAAGAGTTAGGTCTATGTACAGAATATTCACTTGCTGTTTGTGAAAGAGTTAGGCCAACGTATATAATATCTACTCACTGATTGTCAAAGAGTTAGGCCTATATATAGAATATCTACTCACTGCTTGTCAAAGAGTTAGGCCTATATATAGAATATCTACTTTCTGCTTGTCAAATAGTTAGGCCTATGTATAGAATGTCTACCTACTAACCATGTAATAGCTTTGTCTATGTATAGGATATCTATTTATTGCTCGTCAAAGAGTTAGGCCTATATATAGAATATCTACTTACTGCTTGTCAAAGAGTTAGGCCTATATATAGAATATCTACTTTCTGCTTGTCAAAGAGTTAGGCCTATGTATAGAATGTCTACCTACTAACCATGTAATAGCTTTGTCTATGTATAGGATATATATTTATTGCTTGTCAAAGAGTTAGGCCTATGTATAGAATGTGTATTTACTGCTTGCGAAAGAATTAGGCCTATGTATAGAATATCTAGTTATTGCTTGTCCAAACGGAAAACCGTCGTATCTTATAAACAAATTTTCATTTGCAAAAACAAATCAAATTATTAGAAAGTTGTCAGTCATATAAGGACGCGATATAAAATATGCCTAGTTTTATAAAAGGGACAAACCATGGAAATTTATTACCAGTAAATTAAATAATAAAAAACGGAAAAACTTCATTCCAATTTTTTATTGAAACTGAAAATTCCACAATGTCTTGAACATAAAAAGTACAAAGATTTTATAATTTTTTCATGCTTAAATTATCCAGTTTTATATTAAATCTTTACAGAGTTTATTTTGTTGTTTTTTATGACACATCCTTAGGCCTACTTCCTTTATTTTAACCTGACTTTTGTCGTGTAAAATGCTTTGATCAGATATGCTAAAGCAATATTTTAGCACATAGTATCTTAAAACTGCCTTAGTAAAGTCCATACATTGTTTCTGGTATATTAATTTGTATAAAACATCACTTTATTGTGAAGTGAATTCTTATTCATATCTACATAATTGAATGTTACCAATTGTACTATTTAGTCAACCATTTCAAATATCACAACAACGTAATGAAACATAAATAAAGTTTCAAGGTGATAAGTATAGTTCACTAATATTTCAAACAGTTCCGTCTTAGATCAAGTAATTAGAATGACTCAGAGTTCGTTTGTTTGCTCATTGTTTTAAAACATTTTGCGCAGTTACTCAAGAGCTATCTGCGCCAGCCCTTCTATAATTTCGAACTGATAGACTAAAGGAAAGACCCCCCCCCACGGAATTTATAGGCTACTTTTTACCAACAAATAGTGGGATTGACTGAATTTCTAATGCCCTTCCTGGACTAATTTTATACGCCTATTTTTTTTTAATTATGTTTTAAACAAGAAAATGTAATTACTAGATATCTTGTTTAAAACATAATTAAAAAAACAGTTGTCATAAAATTAGTTCAGAAAAAGAGACTAAAACTCAACTCTGGTGTCGGTGTTTTTCCCCTCCCATTCAAGTGCTGTTGTTGTTGGATGCCGACAATCATTTTCTCTCATCTGTTTTAAAAAAAAGTGAAAGTTACTCGTTGTCCAGCTTAGTGGACAGATGTCTTTCCAAGAATAATAATGAAAAAGTAGTTGAAGTAAGAAAAACAAATCATTAAATGAACCGTAAATGTTTAAATTACATTTGATGATCTATTTAACTCCAACAACTTAAGTTCAATAAGCTATGACCTTAGCTATCGTAGTTTTATTTACAGATATTCTGTTCCAGCTTCGTTACACGGCTGTTGCGTTAGCCATTAGGAAAACACGTAAAATAATGGAAGGTTTTAGTTGATGCATAACAAAAGAAATCTTTATTACGTAAGAACCAGGTAATCACACGCCAGAAAGTAATTACAAGTGAGCAACATTATTTCGACATCTGCTTTTAACGGCCATTTGAACGGAATTACTTTTTTACAGATAGAGCTATGAAAACACCTGGATCGTAAACTGAACAATAAATCCGTTCACTTGAACTACCTATTATCGAGTGATGGTTTCCTAAGAACTATAATTAGTTCTCTATAAATTTAATATCCACATTATGAGCCAACACTGTACTTACCCTGCTGTATTCAACTTATGGACTCTTAAAATCAAACTTAAGACTAATTAAAACATCTTCACACATTAAGTAGCGTTTGCTTGATTTAGAAGTAACGGATGCAGTGTTTTGTTTTCTAAATAAACTATTCCTTATTATATAAATTCGTGTTATATCGTGCAAGATTATGATGTCATAGTTTTTAAAAAACGGCTTGTGTTTAATTGACACATCAAAGCTGTCCTTTACGAGGAAAATGTTTTTTAGATCAACCTTTGAAGAATGTCTGTATGTTAAAACAGGTATTGTCACTCTCGATCGTAAGGACAGCATCACAGTAAAATGTGAGCTATTGTGACACGAGTGTCATACAGACCACACACTAGTGCATCAGTAAAGTGGTGAGTTAAAAAACTGTGACCAGTACGCAGCCTAGCCAGAACAACTTCCTCCTTTCAATCCTTACTGAAGTCAGAAGGGCAAAGAGTAATAGAAGGTTTGATTTGGAAAAGCTTGTTATCATGTTACTCACTCTAAGTTGAAAGCCAGCTGGTGTGGAGCCGATTCTTGAAAACAGGTCTGTAGTCCATGTATGGGAAAGGCACGGTGGCGATAGTACCAGAGCAGACTGACTTAGCTGTGGTGTCAGCGAGCTCGTTCCCGCGAATACCAACATGATCTGGTGTTCAGAAAAACTGGACAGAAGTGGATGGTAAAGAGAAATGGGACAGTCGTTTTTGAATATTGACGAGAATATGGGGATAACTGACGTGAAGCGATTCCAGGGCTAAATCGGTATAAATCGGTTCGTGTGCTTCATACCTTGTATGTAATCCAAGGTAATAAACACAGAAACTGTAGAGGGGATCCTGTATGCAACAACCGAATCACAACAGACGATGGCAGAGCCCACAGAGTCACCTGATTTTGAACCATCTGTATAAATGGGAATGGAAGGATGGTTCAAAAGGTGTTCAGCAGATAGAAAGCGACACTTCCAATGAAAAGTATCTGCTTTCTTCAGATGACTCAAAGAAAGGTCACATTTTGGGATAGTAATTAACCATAATGGGCTGGGATGATCTATGGATACCGCTATGCCATCCAAAGATAGATCCAATTTATTCAACTGCACCTGAATACGAAGGCTAAAAGAAACAATGAAAGACCTTCTATTATAAAAACGTGTGAGGAAGAAAAATACACCCCGTGTTGGATGCTGTAATAAAGAACGAAGTTTTGAAGCATACATTAAAGACATTCGCAAACGACGAACATATAGAGGGGGTTCTGGACTGGAGAAGTGCTGAAGGCTCCTGTGCAGAGCTGAAGCTCTGATTGTGAACATGGTCCAATATTTTCAAGGCCGAGGTCCTGGCAGAGCCATGTATCAGAGACTCATAGTCCAGTGTTGATCAAATAAGAGCACGATAGATTTTTAGCATGGACCATCGATCCGCTCCTCAAGAGGTGGAAGAAAGGACAGGGAGGATATTCAGTGTACTTGTACATTTGGTCCGTAGCTGCTTGTGTGTGGAATAAAGAAGTGGACCACAGAAAACGGTTTTAACCTTTCTCTCTCCAAAACTGTTTGCCATCAACGGGATATTCATACCGATCCTGAACTCCGTATTGGTGACTTGTGCTTCCCGTGGTCCACTTCGGTAAATGATTGAGGGCAGTCTATAGCTGCCATTCAATAAACCTTATGTTCGACGACTGACAAGAGATGTGGAAGTCGTCGACAGAGACAGTTTGCAACTGTAGGGGTAGTTGTCCATTGGTGGCATTAATCTTTGTAATGAAAAGTGTGGCCTTCAAGACAAAGCCCTCAGGGACTCCAAGCTCATGTGGGAAAGAATGGAAAAGTGTCGAACCAACATGGACCTGCAATTACCGGTTCATAAGTAAAATGTTTTATAAAAATCGGTAACTTGCCACGCAACCTATGCGAGTGGAGGTTTCGCAAGATGCCTTACCTCAGTGTTGTGTCGTAAGCTTTAACAAGGTAAACCAATACGGAAACAAGGTGTTGTCGCTTGAGAAAAGCTTCCCTGATTTATGTTTCAAGTCGAATCAGGTGGTCCATGGTGGAGCGCTGTCTTCAGAACCCACACTGAATGGATGAGAGGAGGTTGTTTGATTCGAGAAACCAAACAAGACGAGCATTAACCTTCCTCTATAAGATCTTACAGAGACAGCTCGTTAAGAAAAATGTATGGTAGCTTGAAAGAATCTTGGGATCTTTCCCAGGCTTGAGAAAAGGGAGTACAATAGCAATACAAAACATTATCCTGCCAGATCCAATTAAAAACAACCAGGATAATCTCAAGAGAGGCAGGAGAAAGATGGCGCAGCTTCTCATAATGAACATCATCAGGTCTGACTGATGTACTGCCAGACTGATAGAGAACAAGTTTGAGTTCTACCAGTGTAAGGGGATTATTATAGTCATAGAGACTATCAGCCTGAAAGGAAGGAGGCGATCGTTCTGCTCGTGTTTTGATGGCCAAGAAGATGGGGGATAAAGCAGAAGTACTAGATGCACGAGAAAAGCTTTCACCGAGAGTACTGGCGATACTCTGGGAATAAGCAACTTCCTGACCAATAGAGAATAAAGGGGGTAGAAATATACTGGCCACTATCCTTTCAAATCTTTTCCCATATGACTTTAGAACTCGTGGTAGAAGAGATGCTAGAGGTGTATTTAATTAACCCAAGACTTCTTCTGGCTTTGATGTCTCACCTGCCGAGCATGTGCACGGGCCCGCTGGAATGCATCATAGATTTACCAGAGTTAGTCAAGCACAAAGACTGATTTTAAAGTATACCTTCTTGAAACTTACAGTGTTTTCTATTACTAGCACTAATTTTCGTAAACATAGGTTAACTCAGGTGAAAGGTCGTACATGTAGTCTCCTTATATCCCATTTCCTACTATTTTATACGTTATCTATTATTATATTATAATTGTGGCTGACCGATAGTAACAGATTTACCCCAGAAAAGTCCTCTTAGAAATACACTAGATAACGGTTGAAATATTATGGAAAAACAAAGCATTACGTTTGTCAAGGATGGGACATATAATAGGAAAATCAGTTTGTTCTTTAGAGTTTCACGTTAATAACTTTAGATATTCTTTGAACATTATAAGAAATTTAAATATCTTTTCTTCTTTAAACTTTTTTTTCAATCTAATCTACGTGCACTTCCTTTTACGTATTTGTAATCCCTCTGTTATGGTAACATGTAACCAAGTTACCAATGATTCACCAGCTCATAGTGGTAGCACGTAAAAATCTGATAACTTTCATGCCTGAGGTTTATTATAAGTCTTGAGGAAGTACTCTTTTTGACAATCAGAGATAAAATATCTACGTTAGTTTTTAATTTTTTTTACTTCCGAGGATATTTTTCAATGGAAAATTCATATAATTCTTTTCCATGGAATTTTCTTATAATAATTCAAAATTATATCTCGAAATATTTTCAGTACGACATAAACAGAAAGTTGTGCACAGTATCACGTAATGTCACAAGTTTTGCCATACTTTCCTATCAGGCTGTCTCTCTGGGGGTCATTGGTAAGTCGAGAGACTTGTGATCATCAATTTCGTATTTCGACACCCATGACAGGCAAAGCACAAATAGCACATTGTGTATCTTTTGGTTAACAACGAACAAATTAATCAGTGTTTCCACGATAAATGTGCTAAAATCACAATTAAAATTATAAAACAAAAACTTTTCTATAATAAAATGTCGTCTTTAGAAAAATGAATATATCACTGTGTTATACAGTGAATCACTAGGCTTTCACACGTTCTTCACAAAACATAGTTAAAGTCAACTGTGTTATACAATATATCATCGCTAGACTTTCACACGCTCTTCACAAAATATAGTTAAAGTCAACTGTGTTATACAATGTATCGCTAGGCTCTCACACGCTCTTCACAAAATATAGTTAAAGCCAACTGTGTTATACAATGTATTGCTAAACTCTCAGACGCTCTTCATAAAATATAGTTAAAGTCAACTGTGTTATACAATATATCATCGCTAGGCTTTCACACGCTCTTCACAAAACATAGTTAAAGTCAACTGTGTTATATAACGTATCGCTAGGCCCTCACACGCTCTTCATAAAATATAGTTAAAGCCAACTGTGTTATACAATATATCGTTAGGCTCTCACACGCTCTTCACAAAATATAGTTAAAGTCAACTGTGTTATACAATATATCACTGTTTTATACAATATATCGCTAGGATCTCACATCCTATTCACAAAATATCGTTAAAGTCAACTGTGTTATATAATGTATCGCTAGGCCCTCACACGCTCTTCATAAAATATAGTTAAAGCCAACTGTGTTATACAATATATCGCTAGGCTCTCACACGCTCTTCACAAAACATAGTTAAAGTCAACTGTGTTATATAATGTATCGCTAGGCCCTCACACGCTCTTCATAAAATATAGTTAAAGCCAACTGAGTTATACAATATATCATCGCTAGGCTTTCACACGCTCTTCACAAAATATAGTTAAAACCAACTGTGTTATACAATATATCGCTAGGCTCTCACACGCTCTTCACAAAATATATTTAAAATCAACTGTGTTATACAATGTATCGCTAGGCTCTCACACGCTATTCACAAAATATAGTTAAAGTCAACTGTGTTATACAATATATCGCTAGGCTCTCACACGCTATTCACAAAATATAGTTAAAGTCAACTTTGTTATACAATGTATCGCTAGGCTCTCACACGCTCTTCACAAAATATAGTTAAAGTCAATTGGGTTATACAATATATCGCTAGGCTCTCACACGCTCTTCACAAAATATATTTAAAGTTAACTGTGTTACACAATATATTACTGTGTTTTACAGTGTATCACTGTGTTATACAATATAACGCTAGGCTCTCATACGCTATTCACAAAATATAGTTAAAGTCAATTGTGTTATACAATGTATCGCTAGGCTCTCACACGCTCTTCACAAAATATAGTTAAAGTCAACTGTGTTATACAATATATCATGGCTAGACTTTCACACGCTCTTCAGAAAATATAGTTAAAGCCAACTGAGTTATACAATATATCGCCAGGCTCTCACACGCTCTTCACAAAATATAGTTAAATTCAACTGTGTTATGCAATATATCGCAAGGCTCTGACACGCTCTACACATGATATAGTTAAAGCCAACTGTGTTATACAATATATCGCTAGGCTCTCACACACTCTTCACAAAATATAGTTAAAGTCAACTGTGTTATACAATGTATCGCTAGGCTCTCACACGCTCTTCACAAAATATAGTTAAAGTCAACTGTGTTATACAATATATCGCTAGGCTCTCACACACTTTTCACAAAATATAGTTAAAGTCAACTGTGTTATACAATGTATCGCTAGGCTCTCACACGCTCTTCACAAAATATAGTTAAAGTCAACTGTGTTATACAATGTATCGCTAGGCTCTCACACGCTCTTCACAAAATATAGTTAAAGTCAACTGTGTTATACAATATATCATCGCTAGGCTTTCACACGCTCTTCACAAAATATAGTTAAAGTCAACTGTGTTATACAATATATCGCTAGGCCCTCACACGCTCTTCACAAAATATAGTTAAAGTCAACTGTGTTATACAATATATCGCTAGGCTCTCACACGCTCTTCACAAAATATAGTTAAAGTCAACTGTGTTATACAATATATCACTGTGTTATACAATATATCGCTAGGCTCTCACACGCTATTCACAAAATATAGTTAAAGTCAACTGTGTTATACAATATATCGCTAGGCTCTCACACGCTCTTCACAAAATATAGTTAAAGTCAACTGTGTTATACAATATATCATCGCTAGGCTTTCACACGCTCTTCACAAAATATAGTTAAAGCCAACTGTGTTATACAATATATCGCTAGGCTCTCACACGCTCTTCACAAAATATAGTTAAAATCAACTGTGTTATACAATATATCGCTAGGCTCTCACACGCTCTTCACAAAATATAGTTAAAGTCAACTGTGTTATACAATATATCGCTAGGCTCTCACACGCTCTTCACAAAATATAGTTAAAGTCAACTGTGTTATACAATGTATCGCTAGGCTCTCACACGCTCTTCACAAAATATAGTTAAAGTCAACTGTGTTATACAATATATCGCTAGGCTCTCACACGCTCTTCACAAAATATAGTTAAAGTCAACTGTGTTATACATTATATCTCTAGGCTTTCACACGCTTTTCACAAAATATAGTTAAAGTCAACTGTGTTATACAATATATCGCTAGGCTCTCACACGCTCTTCACAAAATATAGTTAAAGTCAACTGTGTTATACAATATATCGCTAGGCTCTCACACGCTCTTCACAAAATATAGTTAAAGTCAACTGTGTTATACAATATATCATCGCTAGGCTTTCACACGCTCTTCACAAAATATAGTTAAAGTCAACTGTGTTATACAATATATCGCTAGGCTCTCACACGCTCTTCACAAAATATAGTTAAAGTCAACTGTGTTATACAATATATCGCTAGGCTCTCACACGCTCTTCACAAAATATAGTTAAAACCAACTGTGTTATACAATATATCGCTAGGCTCTCACACACTCTTCACAAAATATAGTTAAAGTCAACTGTGTTATACAATGTATCGCTAGGCTCTCAGACGCTCTTCACAAAATATAGTTAAAGTCAATTGTGTTATACAATATATCGCTAGGCTCTCACACGCTCTTCACAAAATATAGTTAAAGTCAACTGTGTTATACAATATATCGCTAGGCTCTCACACGCTCTTCACAAAATATAGTTAAAGTCAACTGTGTTATACAATATATCATCGCTAGGCTCTCACACGCTCTTCAGAAAATATAGTTAAAGTCAACTGTGTTATACAATATATCGCTAGGCTCTCACACGCTCTTCACAAAATATAGTTAAAGTCAACTGTGTTATACAATGTATCGCTAGGCTCTCACACGCTCTTCACAAAATATAGTTAAAGTCAACTGTGTTATACAATATATCGCTAGGCTCTCACACGCTCTTCACAAAATATAGTTAAAGTCAACTGTGTTATACAATATATCGCTAGGCTCTCACACGCTCTTCACAAAATATAGTTAAAGTCAACTGTGTTATACAATATATCGCTAGGCTCTCACACGCTCTTCACAAAATATAGTTAAAGTCAATTGTGTAATACAATATATCGCTAGGCTCTCACACACTCTTCACAAAATATAGTTAAAGTCAACTGTGTTATACAATGTATCGCTAGGCTCTCACACGCTCTTCACAAAATATAGTTAAAGTCAACTGTGTTATACAATATATCGCTAGGCTCTCACACGCTCTTCACAAAATATAGTTAAAGTCAACTGTGTTATACAATATATATCGCTAGACTTTCACACGCTCTTCAGAAAATATAGTTAAAGTCAATTGTGTAATACAATATATCGCTAGGCTTTCACACACTCTTCACAAAATATAGTTAAAGTCAACTGTGTTATACATATATATCGCTAGGCTCTCACACACTCTTCACAAAATATAGTTAAAGTCAACTGTGTTATACATTATATCTCTAGGCTTTCACACGCTCTTCACAAAATATAGTTAAAGTCAACTGTGTTATACAATATATCGCTAGGCTCTCACACGCTCTTCACAAAATATAGTTAAAGTCAACTGTGTTATACAATATATCATCGCTAGACTTTCACACGCTCTTCACAAAATATAGTTAAAGTCAACTGTGTTATACAATATATCGCTAGGCTCTCACACGCTCTTCACAAAATATAGTTAAAGTCAACTGTGTTATACAATATATCGCTAGGCTCTCACACGCTCTTCACAAAATATAGTTAAAGTCAACTGTGTTATACAATATATCGCTAGGCTCTCACACGCTCTTCACAAAATATAGTTAAAGTCAACTGTGTTATACAATATATCGCTAGGCTCTCACACGCTCTTCACAAAATATAGTTAAAGTCAACTGTGTTATACAATATATCGCTAGGCTCTCACACGCTCTTCACAAAATATAGTTAAAGTCAACTGTGTTATACAATATATATCGCTAGGCTTTCAACACATCGCTCTTCACAAAATATAGTTAAAGTCAACTGTGTTATACAATATATCGCTAGCTAGGCTCACACGCTCTTCACAAAATATAGTTAAAGTCAACTGTGTTATACAATGTATCGCTAGGCTCTCACACGCTCTTCACAAAATATAGTTAAAGTCAACTGTGTTATACAATATATCATCGCTAGGCTTTCACACGCTCTTCACAAAATATAGTTAAAGTCAACTGTGTTATACAATATATCGCTAGGCTCTCACACGCTCTTCACAAAATATAGTTAAAGTCAACTGTGTTATACAATATATTACTGTGTTATACAATATATCGCTAGGCTCTCACACGCTATTCACAAAATATAGTTAAAGCCAACTGTGTTATACAATATATCGCTAGGCTCTCACACGCTCTTCACAAAATATAGTTAAAGTCAACTGTGTTATACAATATATCGCTAGGCTCTCACACGCTCTTCACAAAATATAGTTAAAGTCAACTGTGTTATACAATATATCGCTAGGCTCTCACACGCTCTTCACAAAATATAGTTAAAGTCAACTGTGTTATACAATATATCATCGCTAGGCTTTCACACGCTCTTCACAAAATATAGTTAAAGTCAACTGTGTTATACAATATATCGCTAGGCTCTCACACGCTCTTCACAAAATATAGTTAAAGTCAACTGTGTTATACAATGTATCGCTAGGCTCTCACACGCTCTTCACAAAATATAGTTAAAGTCAACTGTGTTATACAATATATCGCTAGGCTCTCACACGCTCTTCACAAAATATAGTTAAAGTCAACTGTGTTATACAATATATCGCTAGGCTCTCACACGCTCTTCACAAAATATAGTTAAAGTCAACTGTGTTATACAATATATCGCTAGGCTCTCACACGCTCTTCACAAAATATAGTTAAAGTCAACTGTGTTATACAATATATCGCTAGGCTCTCATACGCTCTTCACAAAATATAGTTAAAGTCAACTGTGTTATACAATATATCGCTAGGCTCTCACACGCTCTTCACAAAATATAGTTAAAGTCAACTGTGTTATACAATGTATCGCTAGGCTCTCACACGCTCTTCACAAAATATAGTTAAAGTCAACTGTGTTATACAATATATCATCGCTAGGCTTTCACACGCTCTTCACAAAATACAGTTAAAGTCAACTGTGTTATACAATATATCGCTAGGCTCTCACACGCTCTTCACAAAATATAGTTAAAGTCAACTGTGTTATACAATATATCGCTAGGCTCTCACACGCTCTTCACAAAATATAGTTAAAGTCAATTGTGTAATACAATATATCGCTAGGCTCTCACACGCTCTTCACAAAATATAGTTAAAGTCAACTGTGTTATACAATATATCGCTAGGCTCTCACACGCTATTCAGAAAATACAGTTAAAGTCAACTGTGTTATACAATATATATCGCTAGGCTCTCACACGCTCTTCACAAAATATAGTTAAAGTCAACTGTGTTATACAATATATTACTGTGTTATACAATATATCGCTAGGCTCTCACACGCTCTTCACAAAATATAGTTAAAGTCAACTGTGTTATACAATATATCGCTAGGCTCTCACACGCTCTTCACAAAATATAGTTAAAATCAACTGTGTTATACAATGTATCGCTAGGCTCTCACACGCTCTTCACAAAATATAGTTAAAGTCAACTGTGTTATACAATATATCGCTAGGCTCTCACACGCTCTTCACAAAATATAGTTAAAGTCAACTGTGTTATACAATGTATCGCTAGGCTCTCACACGCTCTTCACAAAATATAGTTAAAGTCAACTGTGTTATACAATATATCGCTAGGCTCTCACACGCTCTTCACAAAATATAGTTAAAGTCAACTGTGTTATACAATATATCATCGCTAGGCTTTCACACGCTCTTCACAAAATATAGTTAAAACCAACTGTGTTATACAATATATCGCTAGGCTTTCACACTCTTTTCACAAAATATAGTTAATGCTATCTGTGTTATACAATATATCATCGCTAGGCTTTCACACGCTCTTCATAAAATATAGTTAAAGTCAACTGTGTTATACAATATATATCGCTAGGCTTTCACACGCTCTTCACAAAATATAGTTAAAGTCAACTGTGTTATACAATATATCGCTAGGCTCTCACACGCTCTTCACAAAATATAGTTAAAGTCAACTGTGTTATACAATATATCATCGCTAGGCTTTCACACGCTCTTCACAAAATATAGTTAAAGTCAACTGTGTTATACAATATATCGCTAGGCTCTCACACGCTCTTCACAAAATATAGTTAAAATCAACTGTGTTATACAATATATCGCTAGGCTCTCACACGCTCTTCACAAAATATAGTTAAAGTCAACTGTGTTATACAATATATCGCTAGGCTCTCACACGCTCTTCACAAAATATAGTTAAAGTCAACTGTGTTATACAATATATCGCTAGGCTCTCACACGCTCTTCACAAAATATAGTTAAAGTCAACTGTGTTATACAATATATCGCTAGGCTCTCACACGCTCTTCACAAAATATAGTTAAAGTCAACTGTGTTATACAATATATCGCTAGGCTTTCACACGCTCTTCACAAAATATAGTTAAAGTCAACTGTGTTATACAATATATCGCTAGACTCTCACACGCTCTTCACAAAATATAGTTAAAGCTATCTGTGTTATATAATATATCATCGCTAGGCTCTCACACGCTCTTCACAAAATATAGTTAAAGTCAACTGTGTTATACAATATATCATCGCTAGGCTTTCACACGCTCTTCACAAAATATAGTTAAAGTCAACTGTGTTATACAATGTATCGCTAGGCTCTCACACGCTCTTCACAAAATATAGTTAAAGTCAACTGTGTTATACAATATATCATCGCTAGGCTTTCACACGCTCTTCACAAAATATAGTTAAAGTCAACTGTGTTATACAATATATCGCTAGGCTCTCACACGCTCTTCACAAAATATAGTTAAAGTCAACTGTGTTATACAATATATCGCTAGGCTCTCACACGCTCTTCACAAAATATAGTTAAAGTCAACTGTGTTATACAATGTATCGCTAGGCTCTCACACGCTCTTCACAAAATATAGTTAAAGTCAACTGTGTTATACAATATATCGCTAGGCTCTCACACGCTCTTCACAAAATATAGTTAAAGTCAACTGTGTTATACAATGTATCGCTAGGCTCTCACACGCTCTTCATAAAATATAGTTAAAGTCAACTGTGTTATACAATATATCATCGCTAGGCTCTCACACGCTCTTCACAAAATATAGTTAAAGTCAACTGTGTTATACAATATATCGCTAGGCTCTCACACGCTCTTCACAAAATATAGTTAAAGTCAACTGTGTTATACAATGTATCGCTAGGCTCTCACACGCTCTTCACAAAATATAGTTAAAGTCAACTGTGTTATACAATATATCATCGCTAGGCTTTCACACGCTCTTCACAAAATATAGTTAAAGTCAACTGTGTTATACAATATATCGCTAGGCTCTCACACGCTCTTCACAAAATATAGTTAAAGTCAACTGTGTTATACAATATATCGCTAGGCTCTCACACGCTCTTCACAAAATATAGTTAAAGTCAATTGTGTAATACAATATATCGCTAGGCTCTCACACACTCTTCACAAAATATAGTTAAAGTCAACTGTGTTATACAATGTATCGCTAAACTCTCATACGCTCTTCATAAAATATAGTTAAAGTCAACTGTGTTATACAGTATATCGCTAGGCTCTGACACGCTCTTCACAAAATATAGTTAAAGTCAACTGTGTTATACAATATATCATCGCTAGGCTTTCACACGCTCTTCACAAAATATAGTTAAAACCAACTGTGTTATACAATATATCGCTAGGCTTTCACACTCTTTTCACAAAATATAGTTAATGCTATCTGTGTTATATAATATATCATCGCTAGGCTCTCACACGCTCTTCACAAAATATAGTTAAAGTCAACTGTGTTATACAATATATCTTCGCTAGGCTTTCACACGCTCTTCACAAAATATAGTTAAAATCAACTGTGTTATACAATGTATCGCTAGGCTCTCACACGCTCTTCACAAAATATAGTTAAAGTCAACTGTGTTATACAATATATCATCGCTAGGCTTTCACACGCTCTTCACAAAATATAGTTAAAACCAACTGTGTTATACAATATATCGCTAGGCTCTCACACACTCTTCACAAAATATAGTTAAAGTCAACTGTGTTATACAATGTATCGCTAGGCTCTCACACGCTCTTCACAAAATATAGTTAAAGTCAACTGTGTTATACAATATATCGCTAGGCTCTCACACACTCTTCACAAAATATAGTTAAAGTCAACTGTGTTATACAATATATCGCTAGGCTCTCACACGCTCTTCACAAAATATAGTTAAAGTCAACTGTGTTATACAATATATCGCTAGGCTCTCACACGCTCTTCACAAAATATAGTTAAAGTCAACTGTGTTATACAATATATCGCTAGGCTCTCACACGCTCTTCACAAAATATAGTTAAAGTCAACTGTGTTATACAATATATCGCTAGGCTCTCACACGCTCTTCACAAAATATAGTTAAAGTCAACTGTGTTATACAATATATCGCTAGGCTCTCACACGCTCTTCACAAAATATAGTTAAAGTCAACTGTGTTATACAATATATCGCTAGGCTCTCACACGCTCTTCACAAAATATAGTTAAAGTCAACTGTGTTATACAATATATCGCTAGGCTCTCACACGCTCTTCACAAAATATAGTTAAAGTCAACTGTGTTATACAATATATCGCTAGGCTCTCACACGCTCTTCACAAAATATAGTTAAAGTCAACTGTGTTATACAATATATCGCTAGGCTCTCACACGCTCTTCACAAAATATAGTTAAAGTCAACTGTGTTATACAATATATCGCTAGGCTTTCACACGCTCTTCACAAAATATAGTTAAAGTCAACTGTGTTATACAATATATGATCGCTAGTCTTTCACACGCTCTTCAGAAAATATAGTTAAAGTCAATTGTGTAATACAATATATCGCTAGGCTTTCACACACTCTTCACAAAATATAGTTAAAGTCAACTGTGTTATACAATGTATCGCTAGGCTCTCACACGCTCTTCACAAAATATAGTTAAAGTCAACTGTGTTATACAATATATCGCTAGGCTCTCACACGCTCTTCACAAAATATAGTTAAAGTCAACTGTGTTATACAATGTATCGCTAGGCTCTCACACGCTCTTCACAAAATATAGTTAAAGTCAACTGTGTTATACAATATATCATCGCTAGGCTCTCACACGCTCTTCACAAAATATAGTTAAAGTCAACTGTGTTATACAATATATCGCTAGGCTCTCACACGCTCTTCACAAAATATAGTTAAAGTCAACTGTGTTATACAATATATCGCTAGGCTCTCACACGCTCTTCACAAAATATAGTTAAAGTCAACTGTGTTATACAATATATCATCGCTAGGCTTTCACACGCTCTTCACAAAATATAGTTAAAGTCAACTGTGTTATACAATATATCGCTAGGCTCTCACACGCTCTTCACAAAATATAGTTAAAGTCAACTGTGTTATACAATATATCGCTAGGCTCTCACACGCTCTTCACAAAATATAGTTAAAGTCAACTGTGTTATACAATATATCATCGCTAGGCTTTCACACGCTCTTCACAAAATATAGTTAAAGTCAACTGTGTTATACAATATCATGTCTTAGGCTAGTATCACTGTGTTCACAAAATATAGTTAAAGTCAACTGTGTTATACTGTGTTATACAATATATATACAATGTATCGCTAGGCTCTCACACGCTCTTCACAAAATATAGTTAAAGTCAACTGTGTTATACAATATATCGCTAGGCTTTCACACGCTCTTCACAAAATATAGTTAAAGTCAACTGTGTTATACAATGTATCGCTAGGCTCTCACACGCTCTTCACAAAATATAGTTAAAGTCAACTGTGTTATACAATATATATCGCTAGGCTTTCACACGCTCTTCACAAAATATAGTTAAAGTCAACTGTGTTATACAATATATATCGCTAGGCTCACACGCTCTTCACAAAATATAGTTAAAGTCAACTGTGTTATACAATATATCGCTAGGCTCTCACACGCTCTTCACAAAATATAGTTAAAGTCAACTGTGTTATACAATATATCGCTAGGCTCTCACACGCTCTTCACAAAATATAGTTAAAGTCAACTGTGTTATACAATATATCGCTAGGCTCTCACACGCTCTTCACAAAATATAGTTAAAGTCAACTGTGTTATACAATATATCGCTAGGCTCTCACACGCTCTTCACAAAATATAGTTAAAGTCAACTGTGTTATACAATATATCGCTAGGCTCTCACACGCTCTTCACAAAATATAGTTAAAGTCAACTGTGTTATACAATGTATCGCTAGGCTCTCACACGCTCTTCACAAAATATAGTTAAAGTCAACTGTGTTATACAATATATCGCTAGGCTCTCACACGCTCTTCACAAAATATAGTTAAAGTCAACTGTGTTATACAATGTATCGCTAGGCTCTCACACGCTCTTCACAAAATATAGTTAAAGTCAACTGTGTTATACAATATATCATCGCTAGGCTCTCACACGCTCTTCACAAAATATAGTTAAAGTCAACTGTGTTATACAATATATCGCTAGGCTCTCACACGCTCTTCACAAAATATAGTTAAAGTCAACTGTGTTATACAATATATCGCTAGGCTCTCACACGCTCTTCACAAAATATAGTTAAAGTCAACTGTGTTATACAATATATCATCGCTAGGCTTTCACACGCTCTTCACAAAATATAGTTAAAGTCAACTGTGTTATACAATATATCGCTAGGCTCTCACACGCTCTTCACAAAATATAGTTAAAGTCAACTGTGTTATACAATATATCGCTAGGCTCTCACACGCTCTTCACAAAATATAGTTAAAGTCAACTGTGTTATACAATATATCGCTAGGCTCTCACACGCTCTTCACAAAATATAGTTAAAGTCAACTGTGTTATACAATGTATCGCTAGGCTCTCACACGCTCTTCACAAAATATAGTTAAAGTCAACTGTGTTATACAATATATCGCTAGGCTCTCACACGCTCTTCACAAAATATAGTTAAAGTCAACTGTGTTATACAATATATCATCGCTAGGCTTTCACACGCTCTTCACAAAATATAGTTAAAGTCAACTGTGTTATACAATATATCGCTAGGCTTTCACACGCTCTTCACAAAATATAGTTAAAGTCAACTGTGTTATATAATATATCATCGCTAGGCTCTCACACACTCTTCACAAAATATAGTTAAAGTCAACTGTGTTATACAATATATCGCTAGGCTTTCACACGCTCTTCACAAAATATAGTTAAAGTCAACTGTGTTATACAATGTATCGCTAGGCTCTCACACGCTCTTCACAAAATATAGTTAAAGTCAACTGTGTTATACAATATATCATCGCTAGGCTTTCACACGCTCTTCACAAAATATAGTTAAAGTCAACTGTGTTATACAATATATCGCTAGGCTCTCACACGCTCTTCACAAAATATAGTTAAAGTCAACTGTGTTATACAATATATCGCTAGGCTCTCACACGCTCTTCACAAAATATAGTTAAAGTCAACTGTGTTATACAATATATCGCTAGGCTCTCACACGCTCTTCACAAAATATAGTTAAAGTCAACTGTGTTATACAATGTATCGCTAGGCTCTCACACGCTCTTCACAAAATATAGTTAAAGTCAACTGTGTTATACAATATATCGCTAGGCTCTCACACGCTCTTCACAAAATATAGTTAAAGTCAACTGTGTTATACAATATATCATCGCTAGGCTTTCACACGCTCTTCACAAAATATAGTTAAAGTCAACTGTGTTATACAATATATCGCTAGGCTCTCACACGCTCTTCACAAAATATAGTTAAAGTCAACTGTGTTATACAATATATCGCTAGGCTCTCACACGCTCTTCACAAAATATAGTTAAAGTCAACTGTGTTATACAATATATCATCGCTAGGCTTTCACACGCTCTTCACAAAATATAGTTAAAGTCAACTGTGTTATACAATATATCGCTAGGCTCTCACACGCTCTTCACAAAATATAGTTAAAGTCAACTGTGTTATACAATATATATCGCTAGGCTCTCACACGCTCTTCACAAAATATAGTTAAAGTCAACTGTGTTATACAATATATCGCTAGGCTCTCACACGCTCTTCACAAAATATAGTTAAAGTCAACTGTGTTATACAATATATCGCTAGGCTCTCACACGCTCTTCACAAAATATAGTTAAAGTCAACTGTGTTATACAATATATCGCTAGGCTCTCACACGCTCTTCACAAAATATAGTTAAAGTCAACTGTGTTATACAATATATCGCTAGGCTTTCACACGCTCTTCACAAAATATAGTTAAAGTCAACTGTGTTATACAATATATCGCTAGGCTCTCACACGCTCTTCACAAAATATAGTTAAAGTCAACTGTGTTATACAATATATCGCTAGGCTCTCACACGCTCTTCACAAAATATAGTTAAAGTCAACTGTGTTATACAATATATCGCTAGGCTCTCACACGCTCTTCACAAAATATAGTTAAAGTCAACTGTGTTATACAATATATCGCTAGGCTCTCACACGCTCTTCACAAAATATAGTTAAAGTCAACTGTGTTATACAATATATCGCTAGGCTCACACGCTCTTCACAAAATATAGTTAAAGTCAACTGTGTTATACAATATATCATCGCTAGGCTTTCACAGCTCTTCACAAAATATAGTTAAAGTCAACTGTGTTATACAATATATCGCTAGGCTCTCACACGCTCTTCACAAAATATAGTTAAAGTCAACTGTGTTATACAATATATCGCTAGGCTCTCACACGCTCTTCACAAAATATAGTTAAAGTCAACTGTGTTATACAATATATCGCTAGGCTCTCACACGCTCTTCACAAAATATAGTTAAAGTCAACTGTGTTATACAATATATCGCTAGGCTCTCACACGCTCTTCACAAAATATAGTTAAAGTCAACTGTGTTATACAATATATCGCTAGGCTCTCACACGCTCTTCACAAAATATAGTTAAAGTCAACTGTGTTATACAATATATCGCTAGGCTCTCACACGCTCTTCACAAAATATAGTTAAAGTCAACTGTGTTATACAATATATCGCTAGGCTCTCACACGCTCTTCACAAAATATAGTTAAAGTCAACTGTGTTATACAATATATCGCTAGGCTCTCACACGCTCTTCACAAAATATAGTTAAAGTCAACTGTGTTATACAATATATCGCTAGGCTCTCACACGCTCTTCACAAAATATAGTTAAAGTCAACTGTGTTATACAATATATCGCTAGGCTCTCACACGCTCTTCACAAAATATAGTTAAAGTCAACTGTGTTATACAATATATCGCTAGGCTCTCACACGCTCTTCACAAAATATAGTTAAAGTCAACTGTGTTATACAATATATCGCTAGGCTCTCACACGCTCTTCACAAAATATAGTTAAAGTCAACTGTGTTATACAATGTATCGCTAGGCTCTCACACGCTCTTCACAAAATATAGTTAAAGTCAACTGTGTTATACAATATATCGCTAGGCTCTCACACGCTCTTCACAAAATATAGTTAAAGTCAACTGTGTTATACAATATATCATCGCTAGGCTTTCACACGCTCTTCACAAAATATAGTTAAAGTCAACTGTGTTATACAATATATCGCTAGGCTTTCACACGCTCTTCACAAAATATAGTTAAAGTCAACTGTGTTATATAATATATCATCGCTAGGCTCTCACACGCTCTTCACAAAATATAGTTAAAGTCAACTGTGTTATACAATATATCGCTAGGCTTTCACACGCTCTTCACAAAATATAGTTAAAGTCAACTGTGTTATACAATGTATCGCTAGGCTCTCACACGCTCTTCACAAAATATAGTTAAAGTCAACTGTGTTATACAATATATCATCGCTAGGCTTTCACACGCTCTTCACAAAATATAGTTAAAGTCAACTGTGTTATACAATATATCGCTAGGCTCTCACACGCTCTTCACAAAATATAGTTAAAGTCAACTGTGTTATACAATATATCGCTAGGCTCTCACACGCTCTTCACAAAATATAGTTAAAGTCAACTGTGTTATACAATATATCGCTAGGCTCTCACACGCTCTTCACAAAATATAGTTAAAGTCAACTGTGTTATACAATATATCGCTAGGCTCTCACACGCTCTTCACAAAATATAGTTAAAGTCAACTGTGTTATACAATATATCGCTAGGCTCTCACACGCTCTTCACAAAATATAGTTAAAGTCAACTGTGTTATACAATATATCGCTAGGCTTTCACACGCTCTTCACAAAATATAGTTAAAGTCAACTGTGTTATACAATATATCGCTAGGCTTTCACACGCTCTTCACAAAATATAGTTAAAGTCAACTGTGTTATACAATATATATCGCTAGGCTCTCACACGCTCTTCACAAAATATAGTTAAAGTCAACTGTGTTATACAATATATCGCTAGGCTTTCACACGCTCTTCACAAAATATAGTTAAAGTCAACTGTGTTATACAATATATCGCTAGGCTCTCACACGCTCTTCACAAAATATAGTTAAAGTCAACTGTGTTATACAATATATATCGCTAGGCTTTCACACGCTCTTCACAAAATATAGTTAAAGTCAACTGTGTTATACAATATATCGCTATCGCTCTCTCACACGCTCTTCACAAAATATAGTTAAAGTCAACTGTGTTATACAATATATCGCTAGGTTATACTCTCACACGCTCTTCACAAAATATAGTTAAAGTCAACTGTGTTATACAATATATCGCTAGGCTCTCACACGCTCTTCACAAAATATAGTTAAAGTCAACTGTGTTATACAATATATCGCTAGGCTCTCACACGCTCTTCACAAAATATAGTTAAAGTCAACTGTGTTATACAATGTATCGCTAGGCTCTCACACGCTCTTCACAAAATATAGTTAAAGTCAACTGTGTTATACAATATATCATCGCTAGGCTCTCACACGCTCTTCACAAAATATAGTTAAAGTCAACTGTGTTATACAATATATCGCTAGGCTCTCACACGCTCTTCACAAAATATAGTTAAAGTCAACTGTGTTATACAATATATCGCTAGGCTCTCACACGCTCTTCACAAAATATAGTTAAAGTCAACTGTGTTATACAATATATCATCGCTAGGCTTTCACACGCTCTTCACAAAATATAGTTAAAGTCAACTGTGTTATACAATATATCGCTAGGCTCTCACACGCTCTTCACAAAATATAGTTAAAGTCAACTGTGTTATACAATATATCGCTAGGCTCTCACACGCTCTTCACAAAATATAGTTAAAGTCAACTGTGTTATACAATATATCGCTAGGCTCTCACACGCTCTTCACAAAATATAGTTAAAGTCAACTGTGTTATACAATATATCGCTAGGCTCTCACACGCTCTTCACAAAATATAGTTAAAGTCAACTGTGTTATACAATATATCGCTAGGCTCTCACACGCTCTTCACAAAATATAGTTAAAGTCAACTGTGTTATACAATATATCGCTAGGCTTTCACACGCTCTTCACAAAATATAGTTAAAGTCAACTGTGTTATACAATGTATCGCTAGGCTCTCACACGCTCTTCACAAAATATAGTTAAAGTCAACTGTGTTATACAATATATCGCTAGGCTCTCACACGCTCTTCACAAAATATAGTTAAAGTCAACTGTGTTATACAATATATCGCTAGGCTCTCACACGCTCTTCACAAAATATAGTTAAAGTCAACTGTGTTATACAATATATCGCTAGGCTCTCACACGCTCTTCACAAAATATAGTTAAAGTCAACTGTGTTATACAATATATCATCGCTAGGCTTTCACACGCTCTTCACAAAATATAGTTAAAGTCAACTGTGTTATACAATATATCGCTAGGCTCTCACACGCTCTTCACAAAATATAGTTAAAGTCAACTGTGTTATACAATATATCGCTAGGCTCTCACACGCTCTTCACAAAATATAGTTAAAGTCAACTGTGTTATACAATATATCGCTAGGCTCTCACACGCTCTTCACAAAATATAGTTAAAGTCAACTGTGTTATACAAATATATCGCTAGGCTCTCACACGCTCTTCACAAAATATAGTTAAAGTCAACTGTGTTATACAATATATCGCTAGGCTCTCACACGCTCTTCACAAAATATAGTTAAAGTCAACTGTGTTATACAATATATCGCTAGGCTCTCACACGCTCTTCACAAAATATAGTTAAAGTCAACTGTGTTATACAATATATCGCTAGGCTCTCACACGCTCTTCACAAAATATAGTTAAAGTCAACTGTGTTATACAATATATCGCTAGGCTCTCACACGCTCTTCACAAAATATAGTTAAAGTCAACTGTGTTATACAATATATCGCTAGGCTCTCACACGCTCTTCACAAAATATAGTTAAAGTCAACTGTGTTATACAATATATCGCTAGGCTTTCACACGCTCTTCACAAAATATAGTTAAAGTCAACTGTGTTATACAATATATCATCGCTAGGCTTTCACACGCTCTTCACAAAATATAGTTAAAGTCAACTGTGTTATACAATATATCGCTAGGCTCTCACACGCTCTTCACAAAATATAGTTAAAGTCAACTGTGTTATACAATGTATCGCTAGGCTCTCACACGCTCTTCACAAAATATAGTTAAAGTCAACTGTGTTATACAATATATCGCTAGGCTCTCACACGCTCTTCACAAAATATAGTTAAAGTCAACTGTGTTATACAATATATCGCTAGGCTCTCACACGCTCTTCACAAAATATAGTTAAAGTCAACTGTGTTATACAATATATATCTCTAGGCTCTCACACGCTCTTCACAAAATATAGTTAAAGTCAACTGTGTTATACAATATATCGCTAGGCTCTCACACGCTCTTCACAAAATATAGTTAAAGTCAACTGTGTTATACAATATATCGCTAGGCTCTCACACGCTCTTCACAAAATATAGTTAAAGTCAACTGTGTTATACAATATATCGCTAGGCTCTCACACGCTCTTCACAAAATATAGTTAAAGTCAACTGTGTTATACAATATATCGCTAGCTAGGCTCACACGCTCTTCACAAAATATAGTTAAAGTCAACTGTGTTATACAATATATCGCTAGGCTCTCACACGCTCTTCACAAAATATAGTTAAAGTCAACTGTGTTATACAATATATATCGCTAGGCTCTCACACGCTCTTCACAAAATATAGTTAAAGTCAACTGTGTTATACAATATATATCGCTAGGCTCTCACACGCTCTTCACAAAATATAGTTAAAGTCAACTGTGTTATACAATATATCGCTAGGCTCTCACACGCTCTTCACAAAA
Organism: Tachypleus tridentatus; assembly: GCF_004210375.1. Lineage (NCBI taxonomy): Eukaryota > Metazoa > Arthropoda > Merostomata > Xiphosura > Limulidae > Tachypleus > Tachypleus tridentatus. Next base: position 119,696,970 of record NC_134828.1, on the reverse strand, counting down.
TATAGTTAAAGTCAACTGTGTTATACAATATATCGCTAGGCTCTCACACGCTCTTCACAAAATATAGTTAAAGTCAACTGTGTTATACAATATATCGCTAGGCTCTCACACGCTCTTCACAAAATATAGTTAAAGTCAACTGTGTTATACAATATATCGCTAGGCTCTCACACGCTCTTCACAAAATATAGTTAAAGTCAACTGTGTTATACAATAATATATCGCTAGGCTCTCACACGCTCTTCACAAAATATAGTTAAAGTCAACTGTGTTATACAATATATCGCTAGGCTCTCACACGCTCTTCACAAAATATAGTTAAAGTCAACTGTGTTATACAATATATCGCTAGGCTCTCACACGCTCTTCACAAAATATAGTTAAAGTCAACTGTGTTATACAATATATCGCTAGGCTCTCACACGCTCTTCACAAAATATAGTTAAAGTCAACTGTGTATATACAATATATCGCTAGGCTTCTCACACGCTCTTCACAAAATATAGTTAAAGTCAACTGTGTTATACAATATATCGCTAGGCTCTCACACGCTCTTCACAAAATATAGTTAAAGTCAACTGTGTTATACAATATATCGCTAGGCTCTCACACGCTCTTCACAAAATATAGTTAAAGTCAACTGTGTTATACAATATATCGCTAGGCTCTCACACGCTCTTCACAAAATATAGTTAAAGTCAACTGTGTTATACAATATATCGCTAGGCTCTCACACGCTCTTCACAAAATATAGTTAAAGTCAACTGTGTTATACAATATATATCGCTAGGCTCTCACACGCTCTTCACAAAATATAGTTAAAGTCAACTGTGTATATCGCTAGTCAACTCACACGCTCTTCACAAAATATAGTTAAAGTCAACTGTGTTATACAATATATCGCTAGGCTCTCACACGCTCTTCACAAAATATAGTTAAAGTCAACTGTGTTATACAATATATCGCTAGGCTCTCACACGCTCTTCACAAAATATAGTTAAAGTCAACTGTGTTATACAATATATCGCTAGGCTCTCACACGCTCTTCACAAAATATAGTTAAAGTCAACTGTGTTATACAATATATCGCTAGGCTCTCACACGCTCTTCACAAAATATAGTTAAAGTCAACTGTGTTATACAATATATCGCTAGGCTCTCACACGCTCTTCACAAAATATAGTTAAAGTCAACTGTGTTATACAATATATCGCTAGGCTCTCACACGCTCTTCACAAAATATAGTTAAAGTCAACTGTGTTATACAATATATCGCTAGGCTCTCACACGCTCTTCACAAAATATAGTTAAAGTCAACTGTGTTATACAATATATATCGCTAGGCTCTCACACGCTCTTCACAAAATATAGTTAAAGTCAACTGTGTTATACAATATATCATCGCTAGGCTCTCACGCTCTTCACACGCTCTTCACAAAATATAGTTAAAGTCAACTGTGTTATACAATATATCGCTAGGCTCTCACACGCTCTTCACAAAATATAGTTAAAGTCAACTGTGTTATACAATATATCGCTAGGCTCTCACACGCTCTTCACAAAATATAGTTAAAGTCAACTGTGTATATACAATATATCGCTAGGCTCTCACACGCTCTTCACAAAATATAGTTAAAGTCAACTGTGTTATACAATATATCGCTAGGCTCTCACACGCTCTTCACAAAATATAGTTAAAGTCAACTGTGTTATACAATATATCATCGCTAGGCTTTCACACGCTCTTCACAAAATATAGTTAAAGTCAACTGTGTTATACAATATATCGCTAGGCTCTCACACGCTCTTCACAAAATATAGTTAAAGTCAACTGTGTTATACAATATATCGCTAGGCTCTCACACGCTCTTCACAAAATATAGTTAAAGTCAACTGTGTTATACAATATATCGCTAGGCTCTCACACGCTCTTCACAAAATATAGTTAAAGTCAACTGTGTTATACAATATATCGCTAGGCTCTCACACGCTCTTCACAAAATATAGTTAAAGTCAACTGTGTTATACAATATATCGCTAGGCTCTCACACGCTCTTCACAAAATATAGTTAAAGTCAACTGTGTTATACAATATATCGCTAGGCTCTCACACGCTCTTCACAAAATATAGTTAAAGTCAACTGTGTTATACAATATATCGCTAGGCTCTCACACGCTCTTCACAAAATATAGTTAAAGTCAACTGTGTTATACAATATATCAGGCTAGGCTTTCACACGCTCTTCACAAAATATAGTTAAAGTCAACTGTGTTATACAATATATCGCTAGGCTCTCACACGCTCTTCACAAAATATAGTTAAAGTCAACTGTGTTATACAATATATCGCTAGGCTCTCACACGCTCTTCACAAAATATAGTTAAAGTCAACTGTGTTATACAATATATCGCTAGGCTCTCACACGCTCTTCACAAAATATAGTTAAAGTCAACTGTGTTATACAATATATCGCTAGGCTCTCACACGCTCTTCACAAAATATAGTTAAAGTCAACTGTGTTATACAATATATCGCTATCACACGCTCTTCACAAAATATAGTTAAAGTCAACTGTGTTATACAATATATCGCTAGGCTTCACACGCTCTTCACAAAATATAGTTAAAGTCAACTGTGTTATACAATATATCATCGCTAGGCTTTCACACGCTCTTCACAAAATATAGTTAAAGTCAACTGTGTTATACAATATATCATATACGCTCTTCACAAAATATAGTTAAAGTCAACTGTGTTATACAATATATCGCTAGGCTCTCACACGCTCTTCACAAAATATAGTTAAAGTCAACTGTGTTATACAATATATCGCTAGGCTCTCACACGCTCTTCACAAAATATAGTTAAAGTCAACTGTGTTATACAATATATCGCTAGGCTCTCACACGCTCTTCACAAAATATAGTTAAAGTCAACTGTGTTATACAATATATCGCTAGGCTCTCACACGCTCTTCACAAAATATAGTTAAAGTCAACTGTGTTATACAATGTATCGCTAGGCTTTCACACGCTCTTCACAAAATATAGTTAAAGTCAACTGTGTTATACAATATATCATCGCTAGGCTCTCACACACTCTTCACAAAATATAGTTAAAGTCAACTGTGTTATACAATATATCGCTAGGCTTTCACACGCTCTTCACAAAATATAGTTAAAGTCAACTGTGTTATACAATGTATCGCTAGGCTCTCACACGCTCTTCACAAAATATAGTTAAAGTCAACTGTGTTATACAATATATCGCTAGGCTCTCACACGCTCTTCACAAAATATAGTTAAAGTCAACTGTGTTATACAATATATCGCTAGGCTCTCACACGCTCTTCACAAAATATAGTTAAAGTCAACTGTGTTATACAATATATCGCTAGGCTCTCACACGCTCTTCACAAAATATAGTTAAAGTCAACTGTGTTATACAATATATCGCTAGGCTCTCACACGCTCTTCACAAAATATAGTTAAAGTCAACTGTGTTATACAATATATCGCTAGGCTCTCACACGCTCTTCACAAAATATAGTTAAAGTCAACTGTGTTATACAATATATCGCTAGGCTCTCACACGCTCTTCACAAAATATAGTTAAAGTCAACTGTGTTATACAATATATCGCTAGGCTCTCACACGCTCTTCACAAAATATAGTTAAAGTCAACTGTGTTATACAATATATCGCTAGGCTCTCACACGCTCTTCACAAAATATAGTTAAAGTCAACTGTGTTATACAATATATCGCTAGGCTCTCACACGCTCTTCACAAAATATAGTTAAAGTCAACTGTGTTATACAATATATCGCTAGGCTTTCACACGCTCTTCACAAAATATAGTTAAAGTCAACTGTGTTATACAATATATCGCTAGGCTTTCACACGCTCTTCACAAAATATAGTTAAAGTCAACTGTGTTATACAATATATATCGCTAGGCTTTCACACACTCTTCACAAAATATAGTTAAAGTCAACTGTGTTATACAATATATCGCTAGGCTCTCACACGCTCTTCACAAAATATAGTTAAAGTCAACTGTGTTATACAATATATCGCTAGGCTCTCACACGCTCTTCACAAAATATAGTTAAAGTCAACTGTGTTATACAATATATCTATCGCTAGGCTCTCTACACGCTCTTCACAAAATATAGTTAAAGTCAACTGT